>NC_060267.1:57364615-57630240 GCF_021613505.1 Equus quagga
ACCTAAATGCTCCTGGTGACCTGCTCGTGGGTGACACACTCTGCTACCTTTGTTCCATGGGGGAGGGGGTAATCTGTTTCTGCTCTGCTCGAGACAGGTCAGCTGCTTTGAATAGCCTTTCCCAGATCTCCAGGGGTATTAATGCTGGGGGGAAGTCACGCATAAGGAGAAAGACTGAGCTTCATTTTCATTCACCACATAAACTGGGAAGAGCTACCCCACCTCCCGGCGTAGCCTGATCAATGCAGGAGCCGTAGCTTTAGTCTTCAGAACCGGGTGAAAAGAAGACTTGCTTCCGTCCTCGCCCTTTCCCATGGTGGGTGGCCTATTAGAGACCTTAACGGCATCATGCCTTTTGCCAGGGTAAGGCCACACAGAAAACTAGTGTCTTCCATCACGGGTAAAAATGATAAGCAGGACCACGTAAGCCTCTGCTTAGCTGCCTGGAGGGTGGAGGGGTTTTCGTTTTTGTGTTCCAACACAAGAAAATGCCCCTGTGTTTATATGTGAATCATGAAGGAAAGCATTGAAAAATCAACCTCATCACCCCCACTCGAGACATAGATTTGGATGTCCCGGCTTTGCACTTTCTAGATGCATAATGTTGGGCAACTTCACCTTTTTAAACTTTAGTTGCCCATCTGAAAAATGAAGGTAATAGTACCGACTCACAGTTGTTGTGATGGTAGAATGAGACCCCTTATGTAAAATGCTTAGCACGTGGCAAGTGCTGAATAACGGTGCTGCCATTACAGCGATCATTATTGGTGCCTATCACAGCTGGAATTATTGAACTGAACTGTCAAATGTTAGAACTGCTCCAACCCTTTCCTTTTAAAGATGAGGAAAGAGAGCCTAGAGGTATTAAGTGACTCATACAATGTCACTTTACTGGTAATATCAGAACCAGGACCAGAACTCAGGCACAGCCTGTCTCCCATCTTCCCAGCACTGCCCATTGGACATACGTTGAATGAGCTTGAACCAGCACAAGCCAGAGCTCTGAACCTTTAAAAGATGTGTTTCCACTTTCTTCTCCCAGAGGTTAGGAACAAACCTCAGCAAGTGAAAGTCCCCCCAGGAATCTGAAGTGGGGAGTGAGGACTAGACCGTGAAGGCCCCTCCTCAAGCAGAGTAACTGCCCACAGTCATTTGCGCCACCGGAAAAGTTATCTTCCTGGTGGTATCAACGCAAAGAAGTCAAGTGACAGCAGCCGCTGATGTGAGAGAAAAGTTGTTCTGAAGACCATGACTTGGCCTGACTCAGTCCCAAGGAGAGAGGGCGTGTAAAACACCCAGCTCGAAGCCTGGCATGTGGTAATACTCAACACGTGAGTCAGCTCTGAACAGGAACACTAAGGCTTTCAGAGCCCTGGACCTGGGAGCCCTCTGGTCCATAGGTTGGTCTCCTCTGGAGACTTTCCCGGGCACCTGCTCCCTGACACATTCCCAGAGCGGCAGTCTGCTCCTTGCAGCTCTAGAATTGCTGACAGAACGTCTCGCAAGGTTCCTGGACCTCTGGGCACACCCTCTGCCTGGACACAGAAGTGTCTGTGGGTGAGCATCTCCCCTTCCTGGTTTAAGGAGGCCTCTCATAATCTGTCAAGAAGGCTGGCCACTCTGAATGGGCTGCGCTGGGTCCATTCAGTGACAAAACCTGAAATCAGGCTCCTATTGGCTGACCACATGGTCGCAACGGTTTCAGTTTCAAGTCAGCATCTTAATTAATCAGGATAACAATATAATAGTTACCACAAGAATGCAGCAAGATGTTATTCATCAGGCATACTTTTGATTAAGCCAGCTTTCCAGAAGCATTCGGAAGTCTCAGAGCTCCATGAAATTCTGCCACAATGATGCATTCAGAGTAACCAGCATTCTCTATGTCAGGCTCTGTGCTCTGAACTTTAGGTAGATTCGCTCATCTAATGCCCACAACAACCCAGAAGCCAGGTGCTATTCACATCTCCATTTTATAGAGAAGAAAACTGAGGCTGAGATGAGGAAACTAAACTTGTAATAGGTGAAAGATGGAGGATCCAGGATTAAACCCAAGTACCGTAAGTCCTTGGCCTCTGTTCCTCACCTCCACGTGGCACTGTCCCCAAACCCGTTTGACTGGTTGATCCCGTGTCCTTAGATTACAGTCAAGGAGTGGGGAGGTATTTTAGAAGCTGCAGTGAGGACGGGCAAGAGGAGCAGGCAGGCAGCAGAAGTGAAGCATGGGCAGGTGCTGGAAACAGCCAGGGGGTACAGGAGTCCCGGAGGGAAGCTGCAGAGCCACCACCCGGAAGGCTGAGTAGGGCAGCTTGTTTAGCTGGCAACCCTGCAAGTCTTAATAGTCCTTGAGAGAAAGCAGAGCCCCCAACTCAGGAACACTGCAGGCATGGAGCACTCTGGGACTTGGGGGCGTGAAAACCTGCGTCCGTCACTTAAGGATCATATTGTTTTACAGTGCAAAACAGGAACTCTTCCTCATAAGTGATACCCTTCAGTCACCAAGAAAAGGTGAATTGTGCTTGGAGTGTTCTGCTCATGAAGGTAGGGAAGAGGACACTTTAAAGCTTCCATTAAAAAGGTGGAGATTCAGAGATTTTGGTCATCAGAGGATCCTTTGGGTGTCCTTTATCTGCAATATTCACATATCTAGAACACCTTTTTCCTGCAAGGCCAGATGGAGTCTGAGTAAAGAATATGTACCTCGTGGATTTTTTCAAAGTGCTTCCACATTCATCCTCTGCTGATCCTCACAGGCCACAGGACTGGTGTTACTACAGATAAGAATCAGATTATATTTGCTTCCCGCTCCAGAAATCTTGGTCTCCAGCCTTTTAGAATTAAAACAACAGTGACGATGAGATTCTCGAAATTGCACCTGAAGCAGTAATCAGGTGAAAGTCCTTAGACTCTGGACTCCAGTTACTTTTTGTTTTTAAGTGATTACAAACAGAGGGCTTCAGATATGTGCCTTCAGTTGACAAAGAGGCCCAGGGTATCTTAGATGGGTAGGCAACCAGTTCTTTTTCCTACTGGGAGATGGGCATATCTCTGTCCGCAAAAAAGCAGAGAGCCCGGTGGCTAGCATTCTACAATCCTTAAACATCATTGGACCATGGCACTACAGTTAAGACACAACATCCAGGTCCAGAAGGAAGCAAGAGAAATGCCAGCACGTACTTGCTGGTGGGTGGGAGCAGAAGAGATGGCAACATATGCAGTTGACTCTCATTATCCTGGGTAGTGATGTCCTGTGAAGTCACCGGGAACGCTGAGTGGGCGAATACTGAACCCTTCTCTTAGGGGAAACACAGGGTTAGGTTCCTGGGGGCCTGTGGTCAGTTTTGTCAAGCGATCAGTCCTTAACCTTGCGTCATGTGTGTTTCTGTTTAAAGACACCTTATTTAATACATCTTTTTGATTCATTAACACTGACCTCACAGCCAGCAGCGCAACAACTCGTGCCTGAAGGAAGCTTATCTAACACATGGACTTTTTCCGTAAGGCACATCCCGGCCTTCTTCACTTAAGAACATTAGACAGCGCTTCAGCACTATGCTGGGGGGCCAGGCTAAACAGAAAAATCACCAAGAAAAAGCACAATAATGTGAAAAACATGGCACTAAATAGACCGTGAAAAGAACACTTGTTTACTGTGTGAGAGCTAAAACCAGAAGGCGGAGCACGGCCCTGTTTGACCTCAGCTGGGAATGTGACTCCAGCTCTTTGCCCTCTGCAGATGTCTGAGGATGACTGCACGAGCACGCGAGTGTTGAGGTGGGGGTACAGATAAAGGCAAGTGAGCAGGCAAATGTGCAAATACGGAACCAGTGAGTAATGAGGGTCAACTATATTGGTTACTAGAGGGCCTGGAGCCCTGGCCGTCTGGGTTGATCGGATTTTCCACGTGCACCTCCCTTTGCTTTA
Source organism: Equus quagga (assembly GCF_021613505.1). Classification (NCBI taxonomy): domain Eukaryota; kingdom Metazoa; phylum Chordata; class Mammalia; order Perissodactyla; family Equidae; genus Equus; species Equus quagga. Next base: position 57,368,540 of record NC_060267.1, read on the forward strand.
CATTACTGAGCACTGGCCCCCTGGCTCTCCACTGCACCCTTCATCTTTCATGTTGGCCGTTGCTGGCGAGAGAAGTGCTCCTTGCCTTATGACAAATCCCATGGCAGTGACTGATTGTCTAGCCAGCTCCGGTCCCTGGTCCCAGCACAGCCCCCTGTCAGGCTGGGGCCTCGTGTCTTGATTAGCTCAGTCCCCAGAGCAGGTGCATGGCTGGCCTCCAGGCAAGGAGATAACGTGAGCCAGGCACTGCCACCAGCAAATCCCTTACGGTGTGGGGTCCGGCAAGGAATACCTCAATTCACCCTCCATCCAGCCACACGCCTGGTTATGCCCCACACTCCATGGGAGCCAAGGGCAGCCAGCAGGACTTCAGATCTGACCCTGGCACTTCTCCATCCCCTTCATACCCTCAACACGCTTCATTTTCCTTTTGGTTTCCTGGAGCTCTTGGGGTATGGATAGTGAGCTTTCATTCTGTGGGGCAGATGCTGTAACACAGGACTGGGTCAATTGTCCCTACTCCAGTTTGACTCCCAACCCTATTCTCCTGACTCCAGAAGAAGGATGAGTAGTTGTTTTATAACTAGAACTTGAACCTTCTGCAAAATATTCCAACAGAGCTAAGGTGAACCCTCAACTCTTTAGTCACCTTACGACCCTGAACCCACTCCACAGGAAAGGAATAAAGAATGCAAATGCATGTGGGCAGAAACAGAGTCAAGAGAGGGGACCTTGACGTGCACTTTCTGGAGTTGATTTGCGTGGGGAGGGAGCCGTTATATGAAGTGACTGTCTCCAGAGAGCAAGGCTACAGCCCCAGGGAGGTGTGACCGCGTATAGAGGTTTAGGGGCCGAGGGGCTGGCATCTTTCTATGCCTATCCCCGATAGCGAAAGGAGGAAGGGAGCAAAGCCAAGTGAGGCTTCCATCTTCATTGTTCACTGTCAATCTGGGCCCTTTTCTCTGGCGTTAAACTCCCTCGGAAGGAAATGAAGGACCGACCAGTTGGCAGGAAGCCCAAGAAAGAGCAAGTTCAATCCAATTAGAATTGGATTCGATCAAATTTAAAAAGATAATTCCACCCAAACCAGATCATCATTAAGGCAGTAGTTGAGGAGAACTCATTAGCTTGAGAGCCCCGACATCTGCCAATTAAAAATTTCCCTAGGCCACTCCCAGCCCCAACCCCATTTCGCCATAAAAATGACAAGTGCTAGAATCTGTGCTCTCCTAGGCAGCAGAGGCAAAATGCCAATCCTAGACAGTGGGTGTGGAGATAGAGCCCCTGCAGGACTGAGGGGGTTCAGGAGCTGAGGCTTTGTCCACCTTTGGCTTGTGCGTGTGTCCTACCCTCCAAGGTGCCTTTTCTGTAGAGTGTTTGGCTTGTACAAGAAATCCCTCCAGGTGGTTTCTGCAGCTTCCTGCCCCGGTGAGCTAGGCCTTTCCTGGTCGGAGAAGGCGTTCATGTCTCTAAGAATTAACCGAGATGCCCAGTGCTTGGAACACACACACCACCAGGGCCCCATTTCCCACAAGCGGAAAATCAAAAACAGAAATGCGCCTATATACCTGTTTTGGAAGAAAAGATGTAGACTTGCTTTGAAAGTTGAGCACTAGCCCTCTTGATTGTCACCTTCTGCTGCCAGGCCCCTCCTTGCTCAGAAATTAAATTTGAAGTCAGAGAGAAAATAAGGACAGAATCAGAAAATAGGAAAGAAATTAACGATTCCGTCGGAAGTTTTTCAATAGGCCCTTCTACCAGCAAATCCCAATCCAATTCCAATTTCTACTCATTATTACTTTAAACTGAATGCATCATTTAACTTTTATATCATCTTGATTTTATGTATTTTTCCATTCCGATTAGATTTCTTTTTTAACCGAAAGGGCAGCTCCCAGGACATTTTCTTGTGTTTGGAATCCTCATTTGTCTCCATGTGGGAAAGAACTTTCTCTAGATTAGAAATCCTTCCAGGCATGCTAAGAGTGGCAGAACAAACTCTAGTAATGAGAGCAGAGAATGAGGAGAGTAAATCTCCTGGGTCTTAAATCAGTGGTGTACTGGTAAATACTTAACAATTGGCTCTTTGGGGAAAAAAAAAGCCCTGGTTTGTAACATTTGCCCATTTCCCTGGTGTAAATATTTCCACCATGGCCGATTTCCAGCCAGCAAGGAGACATCACTGAAGCCAGAGTTGGGAGGAAATGTGCACAATTGTCTCCCAGGAGCCAGTGTGGATGAGTGGGCTTCAGCACCACCACTGGTCCTGACATCTTTTCTGACCCAGAGACTCTTGTGAGGTTTTCAGCTGCCACCCAGTACTAGGAGGAGTGAAAATGCATGTTCCATAACTGTTGTGGAGGTTCTTTGGGTTACTGTTTGGAAGGAGTTTCCAGTCATTGAAGAATAGTTGTTAATAAAGGCAAAGCCTGAGATCATGACCCAGAACAAAGGGAAATGGATCTCATCCATCCCCTTATACTCTGGTGGCCTGTGTCAAGAATGTCCCCTTCAGTGGGTCTTTCCATTCATGTGAAAGTAAAGACAAAACCTGGGATGACTGGAGATAGCTGTCTATGGAAAGTAGTGGCATGTGGGCCAGCTTCCTAGTGTGAAGCCATTAACACTTTTGTTTCCTCTTATCTCCATCCTTCCTGCCTGACCCGCTGCCTCCCGTGTGCTCCCCTGCCCCGCCCACTCTGCTCTCTCTCACCAGAGAGTTTTCCAAAGAGAGAGAGAAGGCCAAGGCTCGGGGAGATTTCCAAAAGCTGCGAGAGAAGCAACAGCTGGAAGAGGACCTCAAAGGCTACCTGGACTGGATCACTCAGGCAGAAGACATCGACCCTGAGAATGAGGACGAAGGCATGGATGAGGAGAAACCCCGAAACAGTGAGCAGCCATCCTCTGTCTTGGGCGGGGTTCTGGGAGACAGCCTTTCCTTACAGCTTATCTTCCTGGAGCAGCGTTTGTCCCATTGTTTGCAATCATTTGCTACTCATAGAAGTTAGTCACAGCTGTGAAATAATTGCTGTTGATCTCTAAAGCCTCACATTCCTTTTAGAATCTTTGATCTTAAAAGACAGTTGAGATTTTGCTGAGGCGGACTCTTTATATTTAAATCAGGCATCCTCCTCCGCTCCCCCTCTTTGGTCAGGGGGCCAGGCTTCCTGCTCCTAGCTTGTTCGAAAGGAGCGGTTTCCACCAAGCAGCAGGATTCTTGCCTCCTTCACAGTATACTTCAAGCACCATTGGCTTTCTCATAGGGAAAGGAGCCAAAAGTTTCTCTTAAGGAGGTTAGATTCAAAGATCTGGGGAAGTGCAAAATGGGAGGGTTGGGGAAGCCCAGAGGAATTTGAGGGAATACAATTAGGTGATAGCAGTTGAGCCAAATATCTTCCTCTGGGGCTTCATGTGGCAGATTGTCGGATAGGCTATTGCTGGGATGGAAATGAGAGTGATAGATGGTATCGACTCACAAGTGTAGGAAAGACGATGAATCATGGAAATTCAGGCTCTCATCAGATAAGCCCAGTGGTTCTCCACAGTGTGGTCCCTGGACCAGCAGGACTGGCATCACCTGGGAACTTGCTAGAAATGCAAACTCTTGGGTTCCACTTCAGATCTGCTGACTCAGAAACTCTGGGGTGAAGCCCAGAAATCTGTGTTTTCACAAGGCCCCGGGGATTGTGATGCACAGCCAGCTTCTGCTACTCTCTGCATCTCATGTGACTTCCGTCTCTGGCTCTGACCACACTGTCTCTTCTTCTTTCTGTGTGCAATCTTTCTCTTACAGTTCACGTATTTGAGTAGGTGTGTTTCTGTCCTCTCAAGCAGCCCCACTTAAAAACATGTTCCTAAACATTGAGTACCTAGGATGGTCAAGGAACCAAACAGGTTAAATAGCCAAGCAAGACATTTGCTGTATGGAGTTGGGCAGGTGAGGGCAGGAAGCCAGAAACCTTCCCTAAGCGCAAAGGGAGATGAGCAAGACCCACTGAGGCTTGCGGAGCGCAACCGAGGGAAAGCAGGGTGTCCATTATTGATCAAATGCTTCTCTCCTGAAGGAGGCCACAGGACTGTCAGGGGGCCTGACCCAGAGAAAATCACAGTCCTTCCATTAGTTTTAAAATCCTGTGAGTGTAGGCGTGCGTGTGCATGTATATCCTAACACATGTATGTAAATATAGTAAGTCTAATCTCTTGGCCTTGTGAGTAGGCATTAATTATGTCCATTGCGTTCAGACTCCCTGATTGATTTCTGTGTGTTTTCACTCATTAGTCTGAGTTCTAACTGGGGATCTAGGAGAAGAAACAGGCGGAGGAGGGAGGGAAGAAGACAGCCAAAGATGTTAACAGAGAACAAATCTCTGCTCCCTCATTTCAGAGACGGATTTAATGCATCTGTCAACTGCTCCCTTTCTGATAATTCTGCTCAAGGTGCACATACAAAATTAAAACACAGAAACAACACGGGACTGGTAACAACATAATTGAATAACCTAAGCGGGGCTTCGTGTTCTACTAAGTCGTTTGCAAGTTGGAAGACGAGGCCTTTGATGGATCACAACAGTGAGCAATGGTGCCATTGAGGGTCTTTCTGGAAATGTGCCTGGCGGCTTCAGTTATTCTGTTGGTGGAAGTGTGGAGTAGTTGATGTCTATGGCACTGAGTGGCATGGTAAATAAATAAGTCGGCCTCGGAGCCGCAGAGAAGCCTACCTCTGAAACACAGGAGTTGGCATCGTGGCTCCTCTCTCCGTCCTAAGCTGGAGCGAGCCCCTAGCTCCTGATTAATGGTGATGTGCATGTTTCTTAGTGGGTGTTATGAAAAGCGTACAGGAGCCACTGCTTTCTTACTGATCAGTTGTCATCCACAGAGACATGCAGTTATTCTGTTCTCTGCCTAAAGCAAGAGCTTCCAAGGAGAAGTATGCTGCTTCCCTGTCTTGCTCGTTAAATTAATAAATACCAAGGAGTTCCCAGCATGGAGTATTCTTTGCTGCTAGAGCAGAAAACGCTGACAAGGCCTGTCTACCCACATTTCTGGCTGAGCTTTGAGAAGAGCCCAGCGACCAGCCTACCCCAATGGACAGAGCCTCTGTCGAGATCTGCCCGAATATGGGCGAAACCAGACCCTGGAAGCTGGTGTTCCTCTCACCTTGTACCTTTCCTGAGGGCTGCAGGAGCCTTTTGGATCTGCTTGTTGTCCTCAGCCAGCCTTGTCCCGGGAGGATAGAGTGGGAGCCTCGCTCCTACAGTTGTGGAAATGGTGGTGGAATAGTTCCAGTGGAGTGGGGCAAGGGAAGGAGTATCTGAAAAAGTGAGATATCAAGAGGAAAACAGACACGTGCAATGAAACGAACATGGGAGACTTGGGAACAGAGCCAGGAAATGAGTCCAAAGGACTGTGTCTGTTGGGGAAGTCCAGTTCAATGCAGAGTTGATGTGATTAAATTATTAAGCAATTGAGAACCTAATAGATTTGCAGAAAAGGCAAGCCTATGGCTTGGAAACTATATTATTTTATTTTATTTATTTTATATATTTTTTTTGGTGTGGAAGATTGTCACTGAGCTAACATCTGTGCCAATCTCCCTCTGTTTTGTATATGGGATGCCCCACAGCATGGCTTGGTGAGCAGGGTATAGTTCCACGTCTGGGATCCAAACCTGCGACCCCCAGGCCGCCAAAGCAAAGAGCAAAAACCCAACCGCTACGCCACCAGGCTGGCCCCGGAAACTATATTCTTGTCTTCAGAACTTCATAGTTTGCCCTTTGAAAGAAATGCAAAGGGAGAAATGCTGCTATAAATTATACATGTTTAAATTAAACTAGTATCTTAGGCTTTGAAACTGCTAAAAGATTACAATATAGTGTATCTGCCAGTTCTTTTCAGCTCAAAAACTAAGTAGTCTTTTAAGAAAAAGGTATTATCACCCTTCATCGATGGCTCTGGCAACTTCTCCTACCTGGGCAGAATGCCTGTCCGCACTTACTGTGTCAGGCATTGATGAGGTAGAGGGGGCCCAGTGCAGGGACCATTCAATGACACGTCATTGCATAGTAGCTGAGCGTAAGTGCGGGCAGCCCAATTATTCATTTTTCTAGGAAAAGCTGCAAAAACCACTGAGGAAATAGAAAGAGCAGGTGTTGGGATGACGACAGAGAGGAAGGGCATAGTTGGGAGGCATTTCTCTGAGTAACTAGAGGAAATGGTATGGCCAGTGAGTTATATACAAAAATATGTTCCAGTTCCTTCCTTCTTCCATCCATCCACCAATTAGAGGTCTGCTGTGTTCCAGGCACTGTGTTAGTCACTGTGGATGTGGCAATGAACCGAGGAGTCAAAGATCCCTGCCTCATGGGACTTATATCCCAGTCGGGAGACAGACAATAAATTAATAGTCTGTCAGAGAGTGACAAGTACCATGGAGAAAGATGGGACAGCAAGAGGGGGACAGAAGTGCTGAGACGTGGTAATTTTAGGTGAGGTGACCAGGAAATATCTCACTGAGAAGGCAGCATTGGAATGAAGACTTGAAGGCAGTAAGGAAAGGAACCATGTGGATATTTGGGAAAAGAGCATTCCGGAGCGGCTAATGGAAAGACCTCGAGGCAGGAGCATGGCTGATGTACTTGAGGAACAGAGAGGAAGCCAGTGCCGCTGGAGAGGCGTGCATGCGGGGCAGAGACGTAGGAGATGAGGTCCAGGTACCCAGGAAGTCGATCCTGAAAATTGCGGTGAGGGCAGGGCTTTTACGAGGGGTGAGCCAAGGAGCCACTGGAGGTTTTGAGCTGAGAAGTGACATGAAGGACACACATTTATTAGGAGAACCTGGTTGCTGTGTGCAGAATGGAATGAAGGTGGGCAAGGGGCAAGCAGGCGACCATGTCGGAGGAGACTGCCTCAAGAGATGGTGGTTCCTCGTCCTGGTAACAGTGAGGCGACAGGCTGCAGAATGATGCCACTCGCTGACATGTCAGACAGGGGATGCGAGAGAGAGAGAAGTCAGGGAGATTCCAAGGTGATCGTCCTGAACAACGGCCAGAGTGGAAGCATCATGCAGTGGCATAGGGAAGACTGCGAGGAGTAGGTGTCGGGGCAGGAGTGTCAGGAAAACACCTTGGACCTTTCAGTTTGAAATGCAGGCTCAACTCCAGGTGGAGATGGTGAGTAGGTGATTGGGAGTGACCTGAGTGCAGGGGAGGCATGTGACAGAATTATGATTTGAGGGGTCAACAACATGCAGAAGGTGTTTAACCCCATTTGCAGGGATGAGGCCACTGAGGGACTAGTGTAGACAGAAATGAGATGAGGTCTGAGAACCTGTGTCCCACCAACGTTTAGAGACTGGGGTGATGAGGAAAAACCAGCAAAGGAGACCTGGAAAGAAAGCCAGAGACACAGGAGGGAAGCAACGGGCGGCCGGGCAGTGCTGCTCAAAGGGCAAGCAAAGTGAGTTCTGAAACCTCTTGGCTACACTTGTCAGCATGGGGCCACTGGTGCCTTGACGAGAGCTGTTTGGTGAAATGGTGAGGGCCAAAGCTTGAGGGCAAACCAGAGCCTTATTTCACGAGTCTCTTCAGTCCGGATACTTCCCAGACTGGCATCAAGCGTTGCTCTGCAGGCCTCCTGTTCTGTTGACATGGTCTCGCCCCCAGCCATCGGAAACGGGAAAGGAGGAGAGTCACATAATGCTGCCTGCCCATGGCCCCCAGGAGGCAGTGTCTGAAGCCGAGCCCTTCACAGATCCCCTCTACAGCCATCTGAGTACTAGGCATTGCCTCTGCGCTTGGTTACAGCCAGCCTTGGAAAAAAGGAGAACATGACACTCAAGAGCCAGTTCAAGGCCAAAAAGAAGAGAGGCATGCTGTGCCACCCCAAGCGTGGGCAGCGCTTGGCTCTTGGACTCCGAGCCCCTCTCCTCTTGGATGAAGACTAGAGTCGTGCTGAGGCCTCTCTCCTCGCTCCGAGCAACAGCGAGCATCCCTTTTGAAGGCACCAGTTACGAAACTGTCACTTCTGCAGAGGGTCCATTGTCATCATAGAGACGTGCTGCTCCAAGGAACAGGGTCCATTTTCTGGCTCCCGTGTCAAAGCCAGGCATTAGAGGGAGAAGCCATAAAGAAAGAGATAAAGATGAGAATTTCTTCTTTCTTTCCTCCTCAAGATCAAAGATGCGTTTATTAAAGGTCTGTCCATATGGGAGTCTCTGTCATGTCATTAAGACAATTTAAATGCTGTCCCAGCCGTCTAAAGCTTGCTGTCTAAGACAGACGTTTATGTGGATGAGCATATAAGAGACAGACAGACGGTGGAACCAAAACATTGAGTTTCCACATAGATAGCAGGATTAAATATTTACACGAATGGTATTCAGCTATGTGACTCAGGAGCCACTTTTGCAATCATCATTAACCAGCAGGGCCGCATGCCTGCTGCAAGCCCTGCAGAGTCTAGGAGGGTGGTGCATCGCTGGAATCCGGAAATGTGAGCGCTTACAGGAGCTGCAGGTTGCCCACAAAAGGGCCCCATGTGGCTTGAGAGCAGTAATCTGAACATCACTGATTTACATTCTATACATGTCAAGGGCGTGTGCATTATTTAAGCTTCCTTTTTTTTTTTTTTTTTTTTAACAATTTAATCGGTACAATCAGTTTTTACCTTGAACTTAGCTCGTGATCACGGGTTGCCACACATCTGGATTTCTGTCGTCGAATCCCACCAAGCATCTGGCTCAGATGGCATGAAAAGAAACACTAACAATTATTTTTCCTTGGCTCCTTTTTTACTATGATAGCTTTTTTAAGCTATCATGTGTTACTGGGCCATCCTGTCTCTATGCTACTTGGTGAGAGCAGACACCTCTGTGAAGACCCCAGATTTCCCTCCTGTCCCTCCACTTTCAGCTTGTCCTGATCAGAGCCCTGAAACTTCAATGCTGGAAAATTGCCGTAGAAATCAGGTGAGGAATCTGGTGCCTGAGATGGGGAACATCCCCCCTGGGCTGATTATTAGAGAAGTCAGGACTCAAACCCAGGACCCTGAATCTGCATATGGGACTCTCTGCCACACCACATGCTCCTCAAAGAAGCCTTCTCAGATGCCCCCAGGCAGCGCTCTCTTCTGTGTCCCCATGGCACTGGGGCATGTCCCCTCTCCGCATGTCTGCTACCCAACCCTGTGAGGGTCAGCCAGCTGCCTTTAATTCTCCCTGGGGTCCCTCCTTCTGACACAGCCCAGGGCTGGGGAGTGTTATCACACGTGTGAGTCCAGTGCCTACAAAAGTTGGTGAGTTCATGTCCTGAGCGAGTTTGGGCAGAGAGTCTTCCCCCTTGCCCTGAGGTGACAGAACAGGGAGGCTTGGACCGTCACTGGACTGGAGTAGCTTCCTCATTCTGTCAGTTCAGAAGTGACTTCCTTGTAGCATCATCAATGACTTCCTCTCCAAGTGCTTCCTATACACATCCACTCTCCAATAGCTCTCAGTCATTCTCCACTCTTGCAAAGTAACCTTTGAAAATAGCGAATGGGTGTGGAACCCCTGTGGGCAGGGACAGTGGCGAGTGTAGGAGAATTGCAGTGCGGTGGGAAGGTTTTGGAGCTCGCGAGAACTGCGGTGAGGCTACTCTGCCGATTCTTCTGGCTCTGGTGGTAATTAATGCTCCCGGGCGGGGTCCCGCAGACCTGGTACTGTGTGCAGTACCTTACCAGGGGGATCAGGTCGTAACAAGACCCAGGCCGGGGTACTTCCATGTGTAGCACATCTGCCTTGGGAGCACAATCTGGCTGCTATGCTGCCTGGCCCCATAAGTTTGTAGATGCCATTCTCTCAGCCTGGGGAGCAGTGGGAGGGCTACCTGAGGGGCCGTGTTGAGTGTGTAGTGAGAAGGAGGTGTACCAACCCAATCTCAGTGAGCTGTCATTCATTTCCTACAGGAAAACCAGCTATGGGTAAAGCTTGCTAACTCGGGGCTGTCAGGAGGTCATGACAGTCTTATTGAGTGGGCTGTATGCTTCTGGAGGAAAGGAGAGGTAGCATTCTGACAGGAGACCTTCTGCCTGCCCACGACAAGCGTTAGGTCAGCACAGAGGTGCCTGGCTGATCTGTCGAGTCTTAATAAAGGCCCTGTTCTTGTTCAGGAAGTACCTACGCCCTCTCCCCACGCCCCACCCACTCAGTGAGACTTCCCGTTCCCAGTGCCCTCTCAACACACAAGGAAGCTGTGCTGCGGCCTGTAGAGCCAGGGCTGCGTCGTGATGAGGCGTTGATGTGTGAAGCAGCAGAGGCCAGCTGGTGCAGACGTCAGCTCACACACGGCTGTGTCCTTGGGGGGTGTTCCAGCCCAAAAAAATTACCCCGAACAAACTCTGGAATAGGAATGGTTATGTTTATGGTGAAGAATGTGGTCAGCACCAGCTGAGAGAGGCACCCGAGGAGGGGTTCTCACACCTTCTTAGATATCTGCCTTTGTCTTGGTTTAATTTTTCTGCCCAACATCTGCGGTGAGAATGGAGCCAGCAAAGAGGGAGGCCAGGTAGCAGCAGGGATCCAAGCCAGGCACGGTGCTAGGCACCCTGCAGCTTCTGCAAGACACAGGATCACCACAGGGCCATGAGGCCACTCCTGTGGTGTGAAGGGGACGAGTGAGCAGCTGTGTTCTGGAAATCACTCGCCAACCAACCGCCCAGCAGACGTTGGTTTGGGCTGGTCTCCTGTCTGGAAAGCAGAGGATGCCCTTCTCCAGGCATTGGAGATAAAGTGGGCCTTACAAGCTCTACCCCCACCAAGGACTCCCAGCCTTGCCTGGTACTTCAAGAGCTAGCAGCCTCCTCGTCTCTTGCCAGACTAGCAGCCACCTGCCTGGCCTGCCTCCCAGCCCCATTCCGCACATCCTGCACAACGTAGCCCACTTTGTATTTCTAGAGTTGACATGTCAATCCCTTGCTCACAACCTTTGCGTGTCTCTCCATAGCTACAACATCTTCTCTCTGTTTCCCTGGCATCTCTGATCTCTCCCAGCCAATAGCTTGAACCCTATCACTCATTACTTCCCTCCAGCAAAACCAAACTACTCTTCTTTTCCAAACAGGCTTGCTACTTTACTGTTTCTGGACCTCTGTCCATCCCTCCCACCTCTGCCTGGAACACCCTTTCCCTCCTCACTTCACCTGCTCCTAGCCAGCCCAGTAGGAAGAGCACATCTTCATGAAGGCCTCTCAGGCCCTCGCTCTCAGAGCAGGCACTGTCGGAGCGCTCTTGACCTTCTGCCCACCTCCACAGTGGGAGGGGCCCAGCCCTCTCGTTAGGTGGAAAGCCCTCGGGAGGCAGAGACCACACGTCACTAACTCTTATTCACTCTCCTGCTCAGGTCCAGGACAGTGATTCATATTAATAGGCTTCCCCTCCAAAAAATACTGAACTGAGTTGAATCCTCTTTGGATCAAGAGAATTAAGATTTCATATCTCTACATTCCTACCTAGTTGGCCAACTACCCTTTGTCTAGTCTTAGCCATACTCACAGTAGGCCCTCGGAGAGTGTCTCGTCATTGACACATTGTGAGTAGGAAGGATTAGACAAGTTTAGAAAATGAGTCTAGAGGAACTAGAAGGAGTTAGAATTATAGATCCATTAAAAGAGAAAGCTGGATGGTGAGTGGAGCAAGGGGCAAGATCTTCCTCACTCTCACCTTCTCCCCTCGAGGGGGGTCATTATTCCGTGGCTTGTGTGGAGTTGCTTTTTGGGTTCTGAGGCTGGACAGTTGACACATACCAGCTGATGAGCTGGATGCATATCCGCCCTCTATGGGCTCTCCTGGGGCTCGATGGCAGAGGCAGGACAGGAACAGGGGCATGAGAGGGGACATGTCTTTTCCTTGAGCAAGGGGGCCAAGACATAGATTATCTTATTCAGTCCTCCCCGAGATTGTCTCATGTGGTACTAATATCCCCATTCTATAGATGGGAAAACTCAGGCTCAGCGAAGTTAATCTGTTCATGTCATACCACTTGTGTGTTGTCCCTAACCTCAGGCAGGTAGGGTTTGAGTCCAGTTTTGCTCACTCTGTACCATGCTCTTCTCTACCACAATCCCTCCCCTCCGTCATGTTGTGACTGTCCTCTTCTTCCAACCAAAAGGAAACTAGGAGTGGGCCCCTGCAACTCCCCTCAGCCAGAGTATCCTCTTCATCTCCTTTGTTACAGCACTTATCACTCTCAGTCTAATACAGCAGGATGTAAGGAGAAGAGAGGGGAGGGGAGGAGGCGGCGGGAAAAACTGATCTTAAATGTTAACATACAGGGGCATGAGTTTGATAAAAACGAGAGAGAGAGAAAAGGTGAGCTTCATGATCATAAGAACTATGTTTGAAGCATGAAGGGAAGTTACGGCATTATCTTGCTCAAGCGGAAAAAGACAACTGAGATCAAAGCCATCCATTTGGATGGTGTAAGAGATGGTCTTTCTTGGAAGGAGACATAGCAATTATATGACCTATGAGAGTTTCTTTCAGTTCAGGGCTCCTTTCGAACCTGGTTAGAGGAGGGCATGGGTCAACCTGAGTGCTCCAGGAACGGGGTCTTGTAGCTCCCCGACCGTCCACCCTCCTGCCTGGGCGTGTACACTGCGGGGAGCATCATAGGATCTGTGTTTGATGATGCAGGATTGTGCGGTGCCACAGCATTGTCACCTCTGAGCCATCCCAGGAACCTCGGCATTATGGGGACTTGGAAAGGAGATCTCTAGCCAGGGGCAGCCTCACCATGAGGGGTTCATATGTGGTATCTTTGGAGAGGTCCTGTCACCTACCTGAAGCCATCAAACCCTTTGATAAATGGATCTGCCTGTGCCCACTCAGACTCACCCAGGGTGGGCATCCAGTAAAGTGCTGATCTGATTTTAATTTGGTGCCTTACAAACAGAATGACACCCCTGGGAGCTGAAAGTAGCTCAGCAGAGGGATTGAAAGAGAGATGAATTATCCTCAAGTTCCCTTTCCTCTATTTCTTCCAATAACCAGTGCTCAGCCCCCAAACAGAGCCACCCACAATGGTGTTGCCCTTGGCTCCCACCACCACCCCTCCCTTCCTTCCACATAAATACTGGGGGATAAAACCCCATGTCACATCAAGAGCTATTATCTGTCAGAAGGCTGTTAGTGGAGGAGAGAGTGACAGCTCCTACCTCTATCGCTGCTTGCTCAAGTGGAAATTATCATCTGGTAATGGAGGGAGATTAGCCACGTACTGTATTTCCATCATTGGGCCGCATGGCGTGGGAGACCAGTGGAAAGAGCACAGAAGCTGGAATCACTGGCCTCAGAGTAGTGGGAAGTTTGGGGGAGACCTCCCTGAGTCACACACATGCCAGACTGTCCTGCTCACTTGAGAGAGACATTTGTGCATTCATTCAACACATATTTAAGAACCAACTGAGTGCTCAGAATACCAGGATAAGTAAACACAGTCTGTGTCCTAAGGGGACTTACAGCCTAGTTAAGGAGACAGATGCACAAATAAATAGGTTATAGCTATGAATGGAAGGTATAAAGAAGGTACTGGAGAAATATAGAGGAGAGAGAACAGAGTTTGGAAGAGGGTGGAAGGGGCTACCTACCCAGAGCGTGATTCTCGAGGGGGCCATACAGTCAGGATGGGCTAATTGTTGGAATAAGCAACCCCCAAATCAAGTCTCAGCACTTGATGCAGTGCGGGCTATTCCCTGCCCCGCAGTTCAGTGCGGGTGTGCTGTTGGTAGGAGGGGAAGGTCACCTCCATGCAGTTTTCAGGGAGCAGTCTCCTTCCTTCTAGTGGCTGTACTACCCTCTGGGCCTCTGAGGTCTCCATGGATCTGCTGCACGTGGCCAGGAGAAGAGGAAGGGAGAGAGTGTGGAGGGGCATGCAGGAGGTTGGGAAGGCTAGGCCTGGGAGTATGTGCCTTGCTCCCATCCACTTTCCATTGGCCAGAACACAGTTGTCAGCTCCACCTAGATTCCAAGGGGCCTGAAAACACAATCTAGCTAAGTGCCCGGGGGCAGGACAGCTGGGGTGGGGTGGACACATAGCAGTGTCTCTGCTGCCCACAGATTGGTAGCAGTTCACACGGTCAAAGGATGAGAAAGGACATCGTAGGCTGATGGAGCTGCATATGTAAAGTGTAGAAGGAAATAATGGAAAAAGGAGGAGGGAAAGGAAGGAGGAGGAGGAGGAGGAAGAGGGAGAGGGAAGACTTTAGGGTGTGCATGGGAGAACCCAAGGCTCGGACCAGAAGGGAGCTGAGACCTGGTCCAAAAGGGCCTCAGACGTAGACTTTATCCTATGGATAAGGAAGAGCCACTGAAGAGATCTAAGCAGAGATCCAAGGTCACTGTCAAAGGCCGCCGTGCCCTGACAGTGGACAGCAGGCTGGAGGGAGGGAGAGTAGTCACTTCAGAGGCTAATCTGGCCCGAAATGAGAGGGACAGGAGGGGAGCGGATTGAAAAGGGGCCTTCCAAGGAAGGCCTGCCTCCACTGGGCCGGAGGCTGGGGCTGGCAGACCCCAAAACACCCCCCGAGCCTTCAAGGTAAATAGCTTGTGCTTTGGCAGACCTTGGGTGGCGGAGGGGTTGCAGCAGTGACACCCCCGCGCCCAGGCCCAGGCCTCCTGGGAACCATCCGTCCTGTGTGCCTGACAGTGCGAGCCCTGTTGTGCCCTGTGCGCCTTGCTGTTCAAAGGCCTGTTTTCCACTGTGACTGTACACACACCAGCAGGCAGCCCCTTACCCTACAAGGTACCACGTGCAAATTCCCAAGTGACTCTCCCTCATTTAATCCCCGCCCTGATGATTAAGTGGCTTATGAAAAAAAAAAGTTGAATAACAGCCCCAAACATAGATCTTTGATGTCTGTATCCTTTAGGATTACTTCATCAAATGGAAATGCACATGCCTCTGCTGACAGCGACGGTGTTTCCAGAAGAGATTTATTCTCCCCTATAACAGGAAAGATCCCATCCTCTCGAGTAACTGTAGTACCTGCTGGGAGTCCTGGACCCCGAGTCACTGGGATCACTGTGTGTGCGAGCCTCATGGTTGGAGGGGCAGCACCAAAGCCTGGTCAGGAACAACAAAGGATTGCCTGAAGGGAGTTGCTCAATAGAAGGGTGGTCCCATGGGGAGTTGGATAGAATTCTCAAAAACAGAAGGCAAAATGTCCACGTTGGGCTGAGCTGAAGGCAGGGAGAAGAGAGAAAGCTGGAGCGGGGAGAGCTGGCACATTCAAGTGTTATTCCTGTCTTAGTCCAGGCTGCTATGACAAATCACCGTGGGCTGTGTGGCTTAAACAACACACATTCATTTCCCACAGCTCTGGAGGTGGGAAGTCTGAGATCAAGGTACCAGTATGGTCAGGTTCTTGGTGAGGGCCCTCCTCCTGGACTACAGAAAGCTATCTTCTTGCTATGGCCTCACGCAGTGGACAGAGTGCTGGCCATCTCTCTGGCCTCTTCTTATAAGGCACTAATCCCATTCATATGGGTTCTACCCTTGGGACCTAATGACCCCCCAAATGCCCCACCTCCAAATACTATCATATTGGGATTAGGATAGTCACACATGAATTTGGGGGCAACACAGACATTCAGTCCACTGCAGTGTTCTTTCTATATCCCTGTGTCGGCCTCGGATTCCTTCTTTAGCCAAGTGGGAGCTCCATCACAATCAGAAAACCACAGAATCCTAAAATCTTGGAGAACAGAGGGGTTCCAGGTCACTGAGTCTGTCTCCCGGCCTCTGCAGAGCCGCTCATCCTTAGGTCATGCCTTGCCCAGCTGTAAGTGCTGTGGGGCTGAGAGAAGCGTCTGGGCTGTTTTCACAGGGCCCCAGGTCCCATAAGCGTGGTTTGTCTTCTGAAGACAGAAGGCAGATCCACCCGCCCCCTGTGCTCACAGATGCACCTCCTCTTAGAGATACATGCAGGTCTCAACACTGTCTCCGGAGAAATCACAGAATGTGCTCAAAGTAACGTAACAGGAGTGGGCAAGGGCCTCTGGGAACAGAACAAGCCACTTTGTTCATTTCCAGATACATGACTTCAAGCCTAAACTTGGCCTTCACAGTAAGCCGTAAACTTTCCTCCACCTGCTCCCAGTTTGATCCACCAGCAGGACCCACACACGGGTGACGGTCAGCACCACTCCTCCTCAAAGGAGAGGATGAGCAAGAGAAATGTGTTTGCACTTAAGACCCTGTTCTCAAAATATGGTCCAGGACTAACTGGTCTCCTTGAAGATCATCAAGGAAGACCAGAGTAAAACAGTAGAAGGTCCTATTCCAGATGATATCTCCAGATAGCGTCGGAGGAAAAAAGAAAGGTACAGTCGTTTACCCAGATACATGAAAATATACACTCTTTGCAATTTAGACTCAATTCATGTTAGTTCATCAGACTGACCAAAATTACCCCCAGCAAAGATCAGCTGGGGTGATTCGCTAGACAGAGCTTTGAGGAAAGAAGCTTAAGGGTCTATCCTTTTCAAAAATATGTATTTGAATTTTGATAAGGTTCTTCAGTGTTGGGTATTTGTTTTTGTTTTTGTTTTTTTTTCAAAAAAGTAAAGATATTCAGAAATTATTTAAACATCTGGACAGAGGAGCCTCTGATACTCCCTAAGTCATGTGCTAAAAGTTATTTGCCAAGTGTAAAGCGGGTTTGACTACCGTGCCCTAAGTGTTATTTGGAGGGCTTCAGAGAGCGCCTCGTATGCGGGAACACAAGCATTCCAAGATTAGAGGTCAAGAGAAAATAAAAACACAGGCCAGAAGCTGTTAAAGAATTCTGACAAGCACCTGGAACTTGCCTCTGCCTTTGCTTGGGACTGACGTATGTGCTGACCAGGTGAAAAGCCTCAATTATATGCTTGACAGGCTGGCTTTAGGGGAAAAGCCTTTGCCTTCCCAATTCCAAGCTTCAAATCAGCCTGTCCAACCATTATATCTCATTTCAGTGACCCACGAGATATGATAATGGTATCCAATATCAGGCCAGTCATTATGTTAATAAAAATTCTCTGAAAATAATAACACACACGCACACTCACACACACCATGCACAAAGGTAAGAAGAAATCAAGGTCACCTTTTGTCAGGAATGTTCAGAATTAGAGTCTCAGTCTATTTATTCCTATTGGCTTCGGTCAGCTGGGTCCAGCTCCATCCAGAAGCTTGGCATGATATTTGCGATGGCCAGCAGAGGCGAGACAAAGATGCTGGCAGGGAGAGTGTCTGCTTGCATGGCAAGTGATGGGAGAGGTAGGGGTCCTAGCCCTCGGCCCACAGCTCGCTCTGCTGTCCTCCCATGACTGGCACTTGTGGTGGTCAGCTGCTGATGATCAGGCAGAGCGCCCTAGGTTTTCATCAAGAAGATCCCAAGCTTCAGCAAAAATTGTAGAGCTCCTTCTTGAGCCTCTTATAAAATCATTTACATTAATTATAATTTCCATAATCACTTAATTCTATTAATTCTTTTAACCCATTAAGTCATACCTGTTGATTAGATGAGTTGAGAGTACAACAATATGAGATGAATGACCCTCTCTTTCTCTCCTAACAGGACGCCAGAGTTTTGGGTCTGGATGATCAGTGTATTGGGAGAGGAACTAAGAGGAGCCTGAGAAAAGCATGCCCCCTGATGTCCAGGCCTGGCTCAACAGCCAGTTAGCAGTTTATCTCTCTCATTTCCCTCATTTGTGACATTTGGGGTCTGATCGGACAGCTGCAAAGACCCCTTCCAGCTCCGTGCTCTGTTTCTATGGTTCTAAGTTGGTGTATGTTCACTTTAGCAGTACGAGTCTGGACCAAACCTGGATCGTTCCAGTCTATCAGGCCCCAGAGAGATTCAGTTGATTCCAGAATCATGCAGTCCCCAGACTCCTGGAATTTGCACTGAGTCCCTGCAGGATCCCTGAGCCCTGGAAGCAAGCTGGTTCTTCCAGAGCCCTTCCTGGAACCTGTGTGCACTCTGTCCCCCCTGCCTACAAAGCCCGGCTCCACCACCTGTTTTAGGAACTGCCCTCACTCCAAAACCCACCTGAGGCATCCCCTCCCTTTCTAACTTCCCTACCCTCACCACCTGCCTCCTCTCCTCAGGCCCTCCTTTGTGTTCCCAGGAGACCTAGTCCATGCCTGCAGAATAGTGCTTATTGTACATGATCTGTTGTATCGGTTTATCCATCTTATACCATCTGCTGGGTTGTGCACCTCATAAGGGTGGGAATTTTTGTACTTCCAGCACCAGCACAGAGCCTGGCAAATAGGCAGTCAGTGAATATTTTTTGGAAAAGGAGTGGGAAATTAAGGGAGAAATGGGGTCTTGTACTAGAGGTCTTTGGAATTCTGCCGTTAGGAACAGATGACTTGGGCTGGCCTCGTCACTATGTCAGATCTACAACCTGATGGGGCCAGATCCGGTCCAGCAGAGGACATGTAATGAATCAGACACACAAGCTGATTTTTCATCTTCCATTTCTTGTCTATCAACAGTTCTTTCCAACTTCTGGGAGGAGACAGGACTATTCCACAGCATCTTTCTTTGTGTACTCACCTCTTCTCCCCTTTCTTCTTCAAATATATCCAGAGAAGCGTCGGAAATATCCTTATTTTATTTCTGTCTCAACGAGGCCAGCTAGCCAGCTAAACATGGCAGTCGGGAAATGGTTAAGAGAATACCAAGAATAAATTCCTAGCTGCCTCTTTAGAACCGGAAAGCTGAACACGTTTAAGACTTGAAAAGGTCAACTCTCTTCCAGGCGGCAGAGGTTTGATTTCATCCATTATGTGGTCTTTGGCCTAATGCTTACTTCATTCACTGGCTGCGATCGAGATTTATGGAGTAAATGTTATCACAAGCTGAGACTTGATGAGATCTCAACTGTATCTCCTGGATGTAGTGGAAAGTAACATTTTGGCAATAAACGGAGAACAACATCTAATTTGTAAATTCCTCTTTCCGTTGCTAAGTTTAATCAGATCAGTGAAACTGAAGGGAATTGTTGATGACCAGAAATTATTTTCCATGCCTTCATCTGGCCAGGAAACATTACTCCTAATGGAAATGGCATGTTGCTCTGGCAATGGTAGCGGATGACATTTGTCATTAGACTAACCCAATTGTTGCATATTAAAAAATATGTTTAGACCAAAATCTATTTAAAACCAAACTGGCACCGAGGCCCCATATCACCCTGTTACTAGTGTCACTGGTTCATAGAAGCAAAAACATTATTTCCAAATAAGCTGCAAGAGTCTGTAACAGTGGCCATCCTAAGAGGCCATGTGATTTCATGTTGACTCCAGTGAAACATCCAGAGTAAAACTAGATGGACCAGCATGGGGCCCAGTTGTGGTCACAAATAACCTTTTCTGATGTGGCAGAGCGCAAGTGAAGGGAGCAGAACACAATCTCTGGCAGGTCCTTGGTTTAGTTTAGGGTTAAAAAAAAAAGGGGGGGATTAAAGAGGCACAAAAGGAGGTTAATGTGGCTATCTTTTGTCCAGCTGTGCTTAAATATTTTTTCATGATTAATCATCGTCAAAGATTTTTACAAGTTGTCTTCTCACAAGCTTTTAAGGATTTCCAGGGCAGAGACCAAGTCATGGGTAAGTTACTGTTGGCACACAGTAGGAACTTTATGAATATTTCTTGATGAAAATGACAGCAATGATAAAGACATCTGGGAAGTTGATGGCCCTGAAGGGAACATGGTTGGCTGCAGCCATCCTTGGGGACTGGCCCTGAGAACACGTATATCATTACCAATAAGTGGTCCAGATGACCTTTTAGATGCGAAGCTGGTGATCCTCAGGGTCTTCTCTTTGGCCTGCATTCTGCTTTTTCATTCCTCACTTAGTATATACAGTGTCCAGGCATTCTACGCAATGACAGCTACCACGTATTAAGCACCTCCTCCAATTTATATGATCTTTAATCCTCACTCAATCCTCCAAGATTGGTATTATTATCTCCATTTTTTTAGCTGAGAAAGATGAGGTTCAGATAATTTGCCCAAGCCCAGAGAGCCAATAGGAAGCTTGGCCAGGACTCACACCCAGGTCTGTGTGACTCTAGAAATCGCGTCTTTCTCTTTTGTCAGGTAGGAAAGAGGTGAGCACAAAGAATAAGGCAGCCCCCCCGAAATGCCTGGGAAAGGGAAGGGAAGAGGAGGGGAAGGAAGAGCTGGGAAGGGAGTCGGGAGAGCTGATCTAGTGTCAGCCCTAATACCAGCTGGCTCTGTGACCTCTCTGGGCCTCAGTTTCCTTCTCTGTCAAAGTAATACCCAAATAATCTCTAGTTTTCTATAAATCCTTGAGCATTCTCATCTCTTGGAGCCCCTCTGGCTCTGTCTTTATCTTTGAGTCCTGTATTCCAGAACTGAGGATGGCTGGGCCAGGGAGAGAATGTCCTCATTTTGCAGACACTGGCTCTCCCCATCTTGGCTGGGCAGCAGGTGGCTCCAAGAGAGAAAGTGTCCTCTGCGTAAGAACTTTGGACAGCTCTCTCCAGCATCCGGCAGCTGACCTCCCCAAGGCCCATACTCTTCTGCTCTTTCCCCAGAGCCAACATCCTGATAACCTTGAGAGCATCCAACAGGACAATCTCGGCGCCGAAAGGTGTCCCGGAGGCTCTTTCCTGCTTCCCTCATGTCCCCATCTATGCGTGAAACTCCTCTACAGCATCTCCAGTAGTCTTCCCCCCTTTTCTTGAACACTCTGTGGAAGGGACTCACTGGGTCTCAAGAAACCCCTTCCATTTTTGTGCGACTCCAGTGGTTAGAAAATTCTTTCTCCCCCTGAGCTGACACCTGCTGCTGTTTAACTTCCACACACTGGTGTGAGGTGTCATGGGTGCAACAGCATCCTCGCAATGACGCTGTTAACTGACCTCACCTGGGTGATTAGTCACTCTAATTGCTTCTCTGTCTCTGCTCCCCTCCTGCCTTGCATTTCCATGAGGGGTGTGCTTTTTTTGAGACCATTGCCCACCTCTTCTCCTCAGTCCTCCCAGTAACCTAGGAGGGAAGCACGGAGCTGTGAAAACAAAGTGCCCTTCCCAAATGCTGACTCAGTGCCGGGGAGACCCTGGAACTCAGGACGCCTGACTCTGGCATATACAGTTTCCACAAAACCTCTCTGCTGGCTTCTCTCCTTCTCATACCCACAGCCCACCACTGCACCAGTGCTGACCTCTGTGCTTGGTCCCTCCCATCTGCCAGGAGGCGCACTCTCCCACAGTATTACCGGAATAAAAAAAAGGCCACTGTCTCCTTTCTGCTTTCCCTACATCAGGCAAATAACCTATCTTCACATCTTTTTAGCTAAGCATCAGATACGGATTTCTCCTGCAATGCAAGAAGCAAAAGCAATAGAGTTACTTGAATCTGCCCAAGGTCCCCATGCCCCACTGTACAGGCCCACCAACACCTGCTCACCATTCACTCCACATGATCAGCAATCCCCTTCCTTACCCGGAAAGTCTGTTCCATACCCCACCCACCACGACCGTGACTCCATCGGAAAATTAGACCCTCTGTGTCCCTCCTTCCTTCTGGGTTTCCTGGGCCACTGAGCCCATGTTCTGTGAGCATGAATCCTCACAGAATCCAGGAATTAGAAGGGGAGTGGGAACCGAGAGGTAGCACCAGACCCCGGGCAGTAAGGCCCAGGTGAACCCACGGTTGGGCCCCCCATTTAAAGTTGCTTTCTGGAGTATTAGCATTCCCACTTCCTGCCAGCCCCTCCAGGCCTTTTGCTTGTTGGAGACAGTGGTCCCTGTCCTCTAGGTTTCAAAAACGATTTCTCACGGCTGGCCTGGTGGCGTAGTGGTTAAGTCCGCATGCTCTGCTTCAGTGGCCTAGGGTTCACTGGTTCAGATCCTGGGCACAGACCTACACACTGCTCATCAAGCCATGCTGTGGTGGCATCCCACATACAAAATAGAGGAAGGCTGGCACAGATGTTTGAACTAATATCTGTGCCAGTTCTTTTTGCTTCCTCAAGCAAAAAGAGGAAGATTAGCAACAGATGTTAGCTCAGGGCCAATCTTCCTCACCAAAAAAGAAGAAGAAGAAAGAAAAAAAAAAACATTTTTCTCCTCTAAAGGAAGAACGGTCAGCCTCTCCAGCAAGCCCAACTCTCCTGAGAAATTAGGGAAGAGTTCTAAGATTAGGGAAAGAGGGAGGAGGGATGAAGGGTGAATTATACCTTTGATTCAGATTCAGTCTTGAGAGGAAGAATCTGGAGGGAGAGGCTGCTCAGTAGAATAGTAAAAGTGACATTGTCCAGCATTGACATCTATCTGTTGTCTTGCACATTTGGTTTGGGGTCTGTTTTTTCTTCTCTGTGCCTGGCTCAGAATCACCCCAGCTGCTGTGGGCATGAGCAAACCGCTGCCCACCAGGGGCCACGTCTTTGCCCTTCCCTGAAATAGCACAGGAGGGAGGAAGGAGCCTTGAGTGGGGGGCTGACTGTGCGCATTCCAGCCCTGCTCTGACGGAACAGAGAGGGAATGAAACAGTGCTGACCGTGGCCCCATCCCAGAGATGCTCACTCCACCCCCTCTCTGAGGGGGAAGAAGAAGCAGCAGAAGAAAGCTGAAGGGGCGTGCGCTCTAGAGCCCGGTGTTTGTGCACCACTCTGTGCCTCCAGCAGAAGTTCCCAGCCCTGCAGCGCTTCCCAGCTGGTTTCCCAGGGCAGCCAGCTTGGTGCCACCGAAGGTGCCATGCTCTCAAAAGCTTCGGGGAAAGGAAAGAACAGGAGAGTAAAGCAGAAGAGGGCAGGTGGAGTTGCGAGGTGGGCCAGGCGAGCCTCGCCTGCATTCGTGAGCGAGAGTCAGAGGTGCTAGCAGGGAGCAGGAAGCAATGGGGGAGACCTGCCCCTGCGGGCTCTGCTCGCTGCAGCCTCTCTCCTCACCTGCGAACTGCCGCCCCGCGGCTGCGGGTTAGAGGGGGCGACTGCATGGGTGCTGCACCCTCTGCTAACGAGCAGAAAAGACCGGTGCGCACCAGAGCCCTGAACCACACGGAGCCACGGGATGAAGCATGCGTGGGCCTGCACAGTGCCACGAGGCTACACGAGAGCACTGGGGCTTGCAGGGAGGGGGTCTCCGCATGTGGACAAGCCCACCCAGCAGCTCTACCCCCGGCTGCTGCCGCTCTTCGAAGGTGGTCCTGAGGTTTGAGCGTCTGCCCTGAAAGGGCCTGACTGCCCCAGGGGAGGGGAGCACTGCCTCCCGGGGCGGCCGGGAGCCATGGGCCTAGAAGCATGTGAAGAGATCCTGCTGCAGGGCCTCTCAGTGGAAGATGTGGGCGATTCAGGTAGCAAGATAGACCAAGGACCATCCTCACCAAGGCGAGGAGGAGAAAGACAACAGCCAGCACCCAGCAGGCAGAGTTGGAAGATCAGTGAAAGGAAAGGACTCGCTGCAGAAGGGGCCAAGCTGACTGATGGCCTGGCAGCTGCCCGTAAACTCACTCATGAAAAATGGGGCTGAGGAGGCACCGTGGGCTTGGAGCTAAAGGGACTCACCTCACGTAGACACCACTGACGGAGGCAGCCTAGAAATTTAAGGCAGCAGTTTCCTTGCCTGCTGGAAGGGAAGGCCTAGCTGAGACCCTTCCGCAGAAGTACAGCTCCTTGCTCGTGACGGCCCTCCTCTGTGGGCATCTGCGTCCTTCAGGGTCGTGCTGGGCCTCCTTGCAGGAAATCTCACCTGGGCCAAAATTATCTTGAGCAGCAGAAAGCAGCAAAGGGGAGACAGAGCCCAAGAGAAAATGAGAAAATGAGAGTGCATCGTGAGCTCCATGTGGCTGTTGTAAACAGCAAAGAACAGGGCACAAAGTACAAAACTCATCCACAATGGAGCTTTTGAGTCCCAGACAAGGGAGGGAGCCCTGGCCTGTGCTCAGCTATAATGACCAAGGGTGGGCTTTCAGCCTCTCCATGATGTGAGTAAATGATGAGTGAGAAAAGGAGGCAGCACTGAGTGGTGGAAAGAGGACTGGACCTCTGCCACTAACTAGCTGTGTGACCCTGGGCATGTCACTAACCCTCTCTGGACCTTAACATTCTCACCTATAAAATGAAGGGCTGGCTTACCCCTTCTAGTCCAGCGTTGCAGGTATGATTCAGACCTCCATTTTGCAGTGGGGAGCTAAGCCACAGAGAAGTGGAGTAACACGTCTGTGGTCACACAGGGTTCAAGCTCGGGCCACGTGACTGCAGAGCCCAGGCTCCTAACCATGCCACTCTGCTTCCTGTCCCCCTTCTTTGCCCAGAAGAGTTGCAGGGAGGCCCTGGGCGAGATTAAAAGTGAGCAGATTCTCCCCAAGACCTCCACCTGCACTTTCTGTCCTTCTCCTCCTGCTGGTGCCCTGAACACATCCTCAGACTCTCCTGTCCTCTCTCGTGGTTAGGAATTCACCCGATCTGCACAATGGCTAACAGAGAGACTTAGCATAATACCTCCCCGGGCTCCAGTGCTGGACCGTATTAGCTGCTTGCTTTGAATAAGCAGCTTAATTCTCTAAGCCTCAATTTCCTGATCTGTAAAATGGGGAAATATAATGGGGACGTATAATCCTTCATAGGGTTTCTTTTGAGGCTTGAATCAGTTAATATACATAAAGTACATGGAGGGATAGCCAGCGTATAGGGAAGGAAGAAAAAAGCAAGCTGTTATTAAGATAGAATGGCTGATATTATTCTTATGCATCCGAAGGGTGTTTGCACTCCAAGGGGACAAGGCCTCAATGTGAAGGAATGACATCACTGCACTGGGTTGGAGAGGGATTGGGGGCACAGTCATTCCGTGTCCCTTTCATATGATACCGCACGGGGGACCACCTACTGCTGAGCCTGGCCTTGGGAACTAGAACAGTGTTCTCTCTCCAACCTAGAAGTCGTCTTGTACCTAAAAGAACTGGCTTCCAGAGGAGTCCTAATCCACATCTAGAAACCCCTGTCTCGTCCCTAGTGGTTGTGCTGAGCTGTTTTCCCTCGGGGGTGACCCCTCCTGTGTGATCGGATGTCCCACGCTGCCCTGGCAGCCCTAGTGCAGGTAGGCAGGTGTGAGAAAGGGTGGGGACCTGTGTCAAAGCTCAGACGTTTGTGTGAGGCAGCTGAGCGTCCTTCTCTGCCTCCCCCTGCCACTGCCCACCGCCCCCGACGCCCCTGATAACTGAGGCGGCCGACTCAGTGGCGCCGTGATCATGGAGAGAAATTTTCTGCTTGGCAGCGCTGGGCATTTATGAGCTGCTGTGAGCACAGCGACCCTGGTTTTCTTCTCTGGATTATGGTTTCAGACCAAGGGCAGGCATTTCTGCCTCCTCCCAGTTTATAGCAGTAATAATAATGATTATGATGGCACATCGTGCTTATATTGTGCCTTTTTAATAAGGCCACTTTGTTTGGCTTCTTAATATTTAATCCTGTTTTATATTTACTTTCTGATGGCTTAAAATCAGCCAGGTTTTAATAGCTTATGTGGAGAAAGCCACGCTGGGCCTGGGCCGACAGGAAGTTGAGAAGGCCCTGCAGCCTGCTGGCGCTTGTCTCCGTGACCTTGCCACCCAGGCAGCCTGCCATAGCTGGGTCCCCTTCTGCTTCCTGTCTCACCATCTCTGTCCTCTTTTTTTCTACTTTTCTCCTTTTCTATTCCCTCTCTTTCTTTCTCTTAGAAGAGACCTGTAATTCATCATCTAGATTAGTTTGTTCATGTGAGAGATAAAGACAATGAGGCCCAAGTCCTCATGTGACTTGTCAAGGCTTTGGAGCTAGTTAGTAGCAAGGCCAAGGCAAGGACCATCTTTGGCATTTCCTAGACTCACAGTACTGGGGAGGTTCCTACGACTCTGAGTCTGGTGAAGACGTTCTATAAAGAGTTCCTGCACCCATCAGCTTGCGACTCCATGTGGCCATGTGCTTGATCTATTAAACTATAGAAAAATAGTAAGGAATAAGTTTGCAAGTTATGTTTTTTCTGCAAGAGAAAATTAAATTAGATGGAATGCAACATAGTTCCTCCCCAGAGAGTCTCCTGGGGTAGTAACCATAACCAGAATGGTCAACTCTGTTCTGCTCTGGGACTAATGCAATCCTGCTGAAACACCCTACTTTACTAGTTCTTGTCCATAATTAATCCTGCAGATACGTATTTGAGCAAAGTTATTCTGGAGGTTGCCTGATGTAGCCAGGAAGTGCTGGACTCAAGGCCAGTCATTCTCTGCCATTTACTAGCTCTCACCTGCGACAACTAACTTCAGCTTTGGGGCTATTGTTTCACCTGACGATGGGAGAATACTTCCCACTTGCGTGCACGGGGTGGGGGGGGATGGGGGGGTGGGTATTGGTCAGGGTCCCAACAGAAAACAGAGACTCATAAACTGGGTGATCCAAGGAGAGGTTAATGAAGATGCAGGGGGAGTTTAAGGAGGTCAACAAGGGATAGATAGTGCGGTACCTGGGGTGGCACTCATGGGAGCTGTTACCGCTACAAGCCTGAAGCGACGAGGTGAGGAAGCAGTTTTCAGGAGTCAGAGAGGGTGGTTATGAGGAGAGGGTCATTGATCAGACTTGTGCATTCAGCACCAAGACGCAGCCAGTCTGCACCAACCCTGTGTGCAGGCGCCAGGAGAGTGAATACTCCAGCCTCCCTCTCCTCAGGCCACAGGGACTTCCTGCTGGCGCTTCCTATTGGCCAACCCAGTGGGAAGCCCGAGCATAGGAGAGCTTGTTGGTGTAGTTTCCAAAGGTCAGCCTCCTGGAGTGCAGGGCGTGGCGGGGAGGGATGGAGAGGCATCTGCAGGGCAGACCCTCCAGATGTCCGGCATTCAGGAATATCCTTAAAGCTCCATGAAGGTACAAAGTGTTGTTATTATAGTTCCTTATCTAATACCACTAGGATCTGAAAGGGAGTCCAGAGAATTCTAACATAATATCTCTGGCCTTGAGAAAGTTATAATTTAGTTAGGGAGATAAACCTAATACTTATATAGCAAACTATAAGCAAAACATTAAAATTAGTTGATAATATTAGCAAATACTCATAGCACTTACCATTTTACAAAGTTATTTTATAAATATTATTTCACTTGATCTTTACCACAAACTCTTGAAATAAAAATAGTATCACTATTTTCTTTTTACACATGAGGAAACCGGGGCTCAGAAAGGTTAAAAAACTTACCCAGAGTTACACAGCTATGAGACGGTGGAACTGAAACTTGAATTCAGGTTTTTATTGAAAATTCTCCCAGATTCCAGGGTTCTAGGAGTTTGGAAGAGGGGACTCAGTGGCAGTGGGTGGTCCCAGAAGCCTCCACGAACTAGAACTGGGCTTCCGGGGAAGAATGAGATTGGAATAGTTCAGGGGTCAGCACACGTTTCTTCTAAAGGGCCAGGCAGCAAATATTTTAGGTATTGCGGGCCACTGAGAACCTTGACTGCTGCTGTTCAACTCCCCTGGTGCAGGGGGAAGGCAGCCACAGATAATATGCACACAAATGGCATGGCTGGGCTCCGGTGGAACTTTATGTACGAAAACAGGTGACAGTCTGGATCTGGCCCAAGGTTGTAGTTTGCTGACCCCTGGAAAACGTACAGGGAGGTGGACAGGCACTCCAGGGAGCAGGTAGTATATATGACATCATAAATACAAAGGCCAGAGGTTGGAGTAATGGTGGCCCATTCAGGGGACAATGAGGAAGGCAGCCCAACTTGGGCAGAGAGTTTCTGTGGGAAGGAACAGGAAATAGGATGAGTAGGTAGTGTCTTAGTCAACTAGGGCTGCTGGTGAAGTACCGCAGACCGGGCGACTTAAGGTACAGAAATGGTTTTCTCCCAGTTCTCGAGGCTGGATGTTTGAGATCAAGGTGTCGACAGGGTTGGTTCCTTCTGAGAGCCATGAGGGAAGGGTCTGCTCCAGGTCTTTTTCTTTGGCTTGTAGATGGCCGTCTTCGTGTCATCTTCCCTCTGTGCGTGTCTGTGTCCAAGTGTCTTCTTCTGATAAGGACACCCATCCTGTTGGATTAGAGCCCACCCTGGTGACCTCATTGTAATCTAGTCACCTCTTTAAAGACTCTGTTTCCCAACAGCCACACCCTGAGGGACAGGGGTAGGACTTCAGCACCCGGGGTCCTGAGGGGCACGTGTAACAGACAGGATGGAGCCAGATCACAGGAGTTTAGATCCCACACCAGAGATGATGAGATAGGAAGTCAGGAATCCTTCTGCTTGTCAGCCATAACTCTGATTAGTACTTTCAGAAAATGAACACTAATTATACCACTCATATGCAAAAAACGTAATGAAATGGGCACCTGGCCAAGTAAATGACAAAGTAATTCTTCATTTCCATCCATGGAAAGCCTGGGCAATTGGATCCTGGCAGTCTGGCTGACCCAGGATTCAGCCCATTGGCTCCATATGGCACTCTGCAGGACGGGGGAAGTTCAGGTGGGATGAGAAATGCCTTCAGCTCCTTTAGCTTCTGACACCCCAGCTACTGCCTGCATGTCTGGCCCTGAGGTACCAACCCTCTTCCAACAAGAGGAGATAAAAGATTGACAGCAATTGAAGAGTTCTCTGCCCTTGGGTAGTGAGGCTACCAGCTAAGCTCCAGAATGAAGCCTGGGCATTTTCTCAGCAAGTCTCACAAGAGGCCAGCCATTCCTGCTGCTGATGGTCATGACAGGACATCACAGAGCCCCGTCCCCACAACAACGTCAAAGCTGTTTTGGGTGACCAAAGCTTTCAGAACTAGGCAGATTTCTGCCTCTCTCCCCAAGTTCATTCTTCGCTCCCTCACATGGAGCTTTGCTCTAATGCCACTCAGTCAATCATGCTGCATAGAAAGGCTGAGGCAGAGGCCTCAGGAGCAAGGCCAGGTGTTCTATGTGAGGTGGTTCTCTGCATCTCTCCACGCAGCCTCAGGGTTGGGAAAGGAGGGAGGGAGGGAAGGAAAAGGGAGTGAAGAAAGGAATGCCTATGAAGATTTCGCTTACTGTTTTCTTTGTGGATTTACTGATAAATAACCTTAGTGATTTCTTTTTTCTTTATCAAAACCAAAGTAGCTCTTACTCTCCAACCTTTGCCAGAGCCCCTTCTAGAGTCATTTTTTTATTCATGTGGATGAGTTCGGCCATCTTTGGGCACACATATTGCATAAATGTTTGTGTCATGATGGCTAATTGAGATCTAATTTCTCTTCCCGGAAACCATGAGTGTTACCCAACTGGAACATCCTGGAGCAGATTCACCATGTGGAGATTTGTTTTAAGCAATGTAAGGAACTGCCCGGAGCCAGTCGTTGGTTGTAAAGTGAGGATCGTGTGCCAGGAGTCTTCCCTGTCTCTGTTGACCACAGCTGCGGGAAGGCTGACCAGCTGAGCTGTGCAGCCATGCTTTCAAAGCACTGCCTGTTGTTTAATGGGGGATCCCCAAATTTTAGTGAATAAACCCTTAGAGGGTTTGCAAACCCAAATATCCCAGGGCATACTAGTCTTCACAACAGCCAGATCTAGTGCTCCTCCTCCAGCATGGTTCATGTAATTGCCAGTTTCAGGAGATTATCCCATGGTGGAAGTGGCTTATCATAATCCCCCCAGTATCTGAACAACTGCTCCCCAAGCAGATCAGGGGAGGCATCGGTTGCTGTGAGACAATAACCGTGCATCTCTCTTCAGACATGGAAATTGTCCTACTAAGCGCCATTCATGCAAGTTGCCACCAAGAATAGCTGTTTTGGGGAGAGAAGACATTAATTCAAGGAGGTAATCAGTTGTTGGCAAGACAGAGCCTATACAACTCATGGTAGCCGTTGGTGATAACACCGAAAGTGTGATTATGTTATCCCCACCTGCAATGGCAGCTGTTAATTACTCTTTCAGGAAAATCTCCTTTTCTTTTGGAATCTTCTCAGCAGAATCCAAGGGGCAGGACAGCCCAAAGACCCATATTTGATTCACAGTACCTGGTAACAGTGAAGTTAGAAAGTCAGAAAACTAGCTTCCTCTCTAGCTTTCTTCATAAATCCATTCAGTGAAGTGTGTTTCATGCCACAGAGCCTGTGTTCTCATGGCATCTTCTGTAGGTGAGCAGACTGCTCTCAGGGCTTCCAGGAGGAGGTTGCCTTTAGAGAAGAGGTGACCTTGAGCATCTGGGTTCCTTGCCATCTTTCTGCCTTAGCTTCCAACCAATTCATCATCTAAGTGGCCAGAGAAGGAGTCAGGCTCTCCAACTCACCCACAGAATCAGTATCCAGCATTTATAATTCTCAACTTTCAACAATCTGGGCATCCAGTTTCTAAGAAGGAATCCATGTCTGTCTCTCTAGGACAGCAAGTCCTATAAAGAATCAGCTACGATCCTACTGTCTAATCCCTTAGTAATAGGAATGCAAACTGCATCCCACCCATCTGATTCCCTCAGGTGCTTAAGGGACAAGTGATCACAAATTAATAGGCACTAGTATATTACTATACTGCTCCTTCCAGGTGAGATATTTTCATTTCAGCAACAAATCTTTAGATATTTGACTTGACCCAAAATAGCAGATCTAGTGGAGACTGCTGCCCACCATCAAGAGAGATGATTTAGATGCTCTTCAAATCACTCTCCACACAGGTGGCTGCCAACTTTGCCCACATGAAAGACGAGCCCTGGCCAAAGTCAGTTATACATTCAACAGCCATGTTTTTATGGAGCTCTTTCTATTGTTTTTAAAGTTATCATACAGCCATTTCTGAAATTGAACAAGATGGGACAATATTGATACCAATGCCAAAAGCTGGATAATGCGTCTGTATAAAAGGTTCCGGTGTCCGGGGCCTTCCGTCGCTGGCCAGGGCTCTCATCCCCCCAGGCGACCACATGACTAGACCGAAACTTGGTGACCGGCAGCCTCATGTCTGCCCTTTACATCTCCGGATAAAGACCACTCACTATGACAGGCTCATTTTAGTGACTGTCATTCTAAACGGAGACAGACCTTTGTCTAGAAGAGAAATTTGAACCATTCCAGCTCCTAACTTTCAGGGCTATTTCATATAGGACTTTTGAGAAGTGAAAAAAATGATACTGGGAGTGACGTTGCTGTCTATTCCAAGCCCTGTATTTTAAAGATGTGTGTTTGGGGACACAGCCCTTCACAAAGGTTAAAAATACAGCTGGCCCTTTTCTACTGTGAAGTAGTCTCCAGAGCTCTCACTGACAAGAAGCACTCAGGGCTGTTCATTAGAGGCGATCTGAGTTCCAGGAGAAGAGAGGGAAGTAAAGAAGCACCTAAAATTCGGGGTGACCTTCCCTTCATGCCCCTTCCTGGAGCTGAAGGGGCCGCCTCCCCGTTCCTCGTCAGGCACATGCTTCCCTTCGTGAGTGGGAACAGATTTCCCACCTCATTAACAAATTGGAACTATGCCTGACTCACCACCCGTCCCCAGCACCCTCCATAGGGGCCTGGCAGGGGCGTAGTTAATGCTAGTTCTACGAGATGAAGTGGGAAAAGTCCATTTCTCAGGAATTAGCTAAAGCATTTGACGTCCAGAACTTGAAGTTCATTGCAGAATACAGAGGTCCCCTCTTCCATTCGCAGTAACAATTGTCTTTACACTTGCCAGCACCCTCCTCTCCAACTGTAGCTCAGACCCAAGGGATGCTTACAGAATTCTTCTCCCTTTTATACAAACCTCCTCAAAAGACCACTTGTTGACAGGGGCAAGCCCAGTGGCACAGCGGTTAGGTGCGCACGTTCCGCTTCGGCAGCCCAGGGTTCACCAGTTCCGATCGAGGGTGTGGACACGGCACCGCTTGGCACGCTATGCTGTGGTAGGCATCCCATGTATAAAGTAGAGGAAGATGGGCACGGATGTTAGCTCAGGGCCAGTCTTCCTCAGCAAAAAGAGGAGGATTGGCAGTAGTTAGCTCAGGGCTAATCTTCCTCAAAAAAAAAAAAAAAAGACCACCCATTGACAGGCATTTGAGCAACTTCTTTCCCTGTTTAAACTGATGAAAAGCAGATGCATAGATGTTTGGGACGTGGTCAGGCCTGAGGCACCAGGTGGAACTTTATTAAATGGAATTGAATGATTGGACAAAGGGGCAAGGAGGTCAATGGATTGTTTTCTACCTGCAAGTAAGTTGTGAGGGAGCCCTTGAATCCACTTCAGATGGGGGAGACGTCAACTCACCTGGGCACTGAGTGGGTGGAGGGGGACACCAATGCTGTGGTTTGACTTTAGCAGATGCCCCATTTGAGCCTGTAAAATCGGTGCCTCCTCAAGGAGACAGCAGGGGTGAGTGTGGCCCCGCAGGAAGTCCTCTCCTCAAAGTCACTAACCAGTCTACGAGTGTAGACTGGAACCTCTACTGGAGTAATTTCTTCTCCCCAGGGTCCATTATTTGTTTTGTGTTGTTAATTTATGTGACTTGGGGTTTTTGTTCTATTTTGTTATGTTTTCTTATATGTTTTGGAATATTGCTTTTTATAATTTTTTGAGTTTATTTTTGGAGATGAAAATGGCTGTTCCACGTGAAAGCTGAGTTCCTTGTTTCTTTCTTTTGCCCATGGCTGACTGCATGCTCTCTGTTGATGTCTTGTTCCTGGTTCTTGACACTGACCATCTTGTCTGTGAAAGGAGGCGCTCCAGTGGGCTTGCTTGACCAGAAGAAAGGGAAGTTTGCTTGGTTTAGTCACTCCACAGAAACCCATGGTAATGTTCCCCTGTGCTCTGTGTGTGTAAGTGTGTGCTGGTACGTACCGCACTGCACGGGAGGGTATTTTTCTTGATGGCTTGTGATGCTGTGTGTGTGTGTGTATATGTGTTTGTATGTATGTGTAGTTTTTGTGAGGGGATGGCAATCTGTCCCACTCAAAGCCACTGTCTTGTCGTCTCTTCATATGTATAAAGTCAGCGGATGTGACACTCAGAAGCAGCTATTCCTTGATAGAAGCTTTCCTTTGCATAGTGCCAGTCGAGATTTTCACTGTAAATGCCAGCTTGGCATGGTATAGGCAGTGCCTTTATTTAGAAGATTACATGTTTCCTTCTAATGCCCAGGCCTGCCCACTCCTACTTTGGTTGTCCTTCCAAGCCTAGCGCCACTGCCATCACACCACTCCACTAGCACATAAGGGGCTCTTTGGGAGCAAAGTGTCGCAAAGTCAGATGGCTTTTTATACACAGCTGAACTCTTTAAACAATGTTGCCTGAAGAGTTAAAGGCACGTTAGGCCAGAGATGGCTGGAGACAGATGGATTGAAAGACCAAAGGCATTTTAGTGTTATGACTTCTTCCTTAGTATGGATGGCACAAGGAACCCTGGCAAACTCTGAAGGTTTCGTCTTCCCAACTCCCAGTGCCAAAACCATCCCTAAAGTCTGGTCTCTCCCACCAGCTCCCTCAGACCGCAGGCTGTAGAACTTTTGTAAGTGCTGTGAAACTCAGCACTACCATGTGGCCATTTGCCACCCTCCTGTGATGCTACCAGGGCCTGATTTAGCTTTAAGAACCTCCTCTTGTCCTAGGGTGTAGACTAGGGAGTTGGTCAACATGGGGGCAATCAAAATGAGCATGGTGCAGGGGGTCATGACACCTGTGCTTCGGGTGAAGTCCTACCCCAAACACGCTGCAGGACCCTGGGCATCCTTCCCTCCCCCAGGCCTCGCTTTCCTGTCCTGTGAAGTGA
This sequence comes from Equus quagga, assembly GCF_021613505.1. NCBI lineage: Eukaryota > Metazoa > Chordata > Mammalia > Perissodactyla > Equidae > Equus > Equus quagga. Next base: position 57,402,252 of record NC_060267.1, read on the forward strand.
AGGGACCGAGTTAGAGCTGGAGGATATCTAAAGTCCCATCCAGCGCCAACTTCTTTGAAATAACATCTGCATTTCTTTTTACCCAACTTTATTGAAAATAAATCCCAAGGTAGAGCGGTCTCTCGTACACAACAAACAGATGGCAGGTCATGGGGCTTTCTGTGTGTGTCTTCCATATTCTTGAGGTGAGTGTCTTCTCACCTGCCCATGTTGTCTTCATCCAAAAGAAAACAATGTGGGAAAAATCCACATCCAGCACCAATATCCATGTAACCAGTAGGTCTTCTCCTGGGCTGTGGCAGCCCCGTGGGGACGTGTCACCTGGTGCTACATCACCTGATGCTACATCCTCACTAATTGCAGATTCTATGGCTGCTGAGGACTAGTGATTGTCTCATCAGATGAGGAGTTCTGTCCTGTCAGGAGAGCTGAACCAGGACCAATGATGTGATGGCTGCTCTAAGGAACAGGAGTTGGCAAAAATAAGGAACTCATTTTGTGTTGTATTAGAAGGTTAATGGAAGGTGAAAAAGAAGAATTCTCTTGAGTTAAACTTTTATTTGGAATAAACAGTTATAATAAAAGAAGTGGCTTTTTCTAAGCCATCAAACTGGGTTCCAAGCTTAAAAAACTACTACTGCTCTAGAAATTCAGCCCACTGCTGCCTCAGGAAGAGCCTAGAGATTGACTGGACAGATTGGCTCCCGTGGAATTAGATGGTCTATACTCCAGGTCAACCTGCTGAGCTGGGAATGTCAAGGTTGCTGACGGGGGAGAGTAACCCGGCAGTCTATCTTCTAGCCGCATGTAAACTTGATTTGCCGGGTTCCGCAGTTATGTTCCTCATGCCTGATGTCTGCAGTGCTGGTTTGAATCTTAGTACATGATTCTGGTAATGGCTGTTCACTTCAGGCTCTCTATTCCAGGTAGAGTGCTAGACGTAGTTGACTCAGTACCCAGCATGCACCACAGGACAAGGGGCGTTCCTCCAAGTCCATCTAGTAGTTCATGCTGGTGGCAAAAATGCCTTCTCTACAAACAAGCTAGACCCTAAGTTTGGGGTGGAGCCCTTTAGAATTGGTGGGTAGAAAGAAATAAGGTAAATCAAATATTTTCATGAAAGCTCCTCTTTTTATGGCAAGTAATGGATGCAAATGGAAAACCTTATACAGCTTCTCCAAAGGCGTAGAGTTGAGGGTAGAGAAAGGATTCAATGGGCAGTGTTTTCAGGATGTCTCCTATAAGGTAAAGGATCTTATCACCAGATTTCCTCCCACATTCCCACTAGTTTAGAGTGTCCATGGCAGCAAAACTCAGACTAGACACACAGCAGGCCTGTCAATAAAGGAAACCCCCGCCGCTGGCCAGGGCAGCGCCAGGGCTCAGCCTGCGGCAGCAGTGCCCATCCCCTGGCCAACAGGTGCTGTTCAGGCCCTCTTCCTCCCCAGCAGCCCTCCGTCTTGACTCGGGATTGGGTGTGTTGCAAACTAATGCTCTTCTCTCCTCTTTCCTCCCCGCCCTCAATGCCTTGCTCTGCATCGCTTTGACTCTTACAGTGAGCATGCCCACAAGTGAGACTGAGTCTGTCAACACGGAAAACGTGGCTGGAGGTGACATCGAGGGAGAAAACTGCGGAGCCAGGCTGGCGTGAGTAGGCACGGCTGGGGCTTTTCCGGGTCGTGGGCAGGGAAGATGTGTCCTGAAGTCACAATGGGTTGGCTCCTCGCCGGGAGGGGTAGAGATTCGAGTGCAGCAAGAAACAGAAACCTCAGGCGGTGCCCTGTGTGGGGAGAGGAGGGCCCAGGTTGAGGGGGTCCCTGGGCAGGTCATGTCTTCAGTTCAGCCCTTCTTTGAGGCTCTCACTCCTGGATTTTGAGGCCCTTCCCACCACATCTGAGAAGTACAGAGCATGTTCTGTGCAGGGTTGGGGGGGCCCTGAAGCCTGTTGCTTCCCAGCCCCCTCACCCCCTTTCATAAGACACAGCTGTGTTAGGGTCCCTGGGTCCTGCTAGCCACCTTTCCATTCTGATAAATGTGACCTAGAAGAAAAGCCAACACGTAAGAAAATACACTGGGAGGTGATAAACATGTTGGTCCTTATCTGTAACGCTAAGTTATCCATCTAGTGAAGGGAAACAGGTGCCTGGAACGCAAACTTGAGTTAATAAAAACCTCACCTGTGCGTAGCCTAGACGGCAGCTGCCTCCTCCCACGTAAGCCCCAGCCTAGATGCTCACATCCTCCTTTCCCTGGCTCAGACCCCAGTCCAGGGCTTCACTGAGCTCACGTGGCCCAGGACTGGGCAGGTGTGAGGAGGGCCAGTTCACACGTGGATTATCACAGTCACCCATTAGTTCCATCTTAAAAATGGAAACCAGCGGTCCCTGGGAAATGTGTCCCCCACCCCCCAAAAAAAAACATGAAGCGAAAAAATGGTTTAACTGCTGAAAATAAGCAAACCGCTGGTTTCATTACCAGTATCTCAGAAAGCAAAGTCCAAAGATTAAAGTTGTGTTCTGTCAAGGAGTGACATTGACCTTGAGCATGAGGCCTCCTGGGCCATGCTGGTCCCACACTGGGAAGTGGAGCCTGCTTCTCCTCTTTCCTGGTAGGTGTAAGACCTGTAAACTCTGCCCCGTCACTGACAGGCACTGCAGACAGAAGGCCCCAGATGGGACCAGTCCCAAAGACAATGAGTTTCTAAATCACTCCAGCAGTGGAACAGCATCTCATCTCACCCTTTCCCTCTGAAATGACTCAGTGGTCTGGGCAAACCCAACCCTGTTTAAAAGGTTAGCTATAGGAACGCCTAAACATAAGCCACGCCAGCCTCGAGGGTGGCCTCCGAGCCAAAGGAGAAGGGAAACGAGGCTTAGGAACAGACCAGCTCTTGCATCTTCTCTTTCCAAGGTACACGGGCCTTCAGTATCAGTCACTCTGACAGTGGCGCCGGGGAGTCTGCACTGCAGATTTCTCAGTATTGTTGGGAAGCAATTATTGTCAAAATGTTGTTAAAATATGGTGCTAATTACATTTTTAAGCAGCCGTCCAAGCCTTTTCCCTCCTCTCTTCTTTTGGAACCATACAAAACAAGCACTTGAGTTTCTGGAAGTGGGCCCCAGACAGCCACTCTAGGGAAAGGCAGATAGCAAGCCTTCAAAGCCTGTCAGGTCTAGGCCTTTCTGTTGTCTTGACACCAAGGAGGGTTAGGGGGCAGATGCTTGAAGACCCTGCAACTCTGGCTTTGGGGCATGGCCCAAATTGCAGACCAGGAGGGACCAGGGAGCTGGCACTAGGAGGTCACTTGAGAGTACATTTCAGGAGAGTGTGGAGGCTCTGCTGGAAGAGCATGACTGTCCCCCATAGAGGAGGCTGGCATCTCTAGCATATCTGTCATTTCCTTGAGGATATGCTCTACAGGCTTGAGAGCTCTGTAGAAATGGTCCCTGTTATCCCCAGGAATAGCCACATTTATGCATCTCCTCTGTGTGTGTAGAATACCTAGTGACAGTGGCAGAATTCTAATATGTACCTAATCAATGATGGTCTTCTCCAACCCACTCCCCTCCCCACCCCTGCCTCAGGCAATGATGGGATAAGAATGCCAGCGTTCCTGGTGGGAGACACAGCATGAAGACAAGCTAGAGGCTGAGACTGAGTGTGATGGTGAGGAGACCGTGAGAGGCTAGTTTTTAAAGCTGAGTTAAAAGTGGTGTGTAGTGAGGGTTTCTATGAAGGTTTCTATATAGTGAGAAGGCCTGGATGAAGATGGTTCCTGGGGGTGGTGGAGGCAGAGAGAAAGGAACTGCAATATATTTTGGTGGGGAGGGGGCAGCTGGGGAGAAAAGGTGATGAAGAGGAAGGAGCCGTCAAGGTCTGAAGACAGCAAATGATAAGGATGCTGAAGTAAAATTTGAAGCCGGGGCCCAACCAGGCGGACTTGCAGACATCACACCAGCCATAGGGTGTGGAGGTCCAAAGCTCAGATCTGAACAGGGATGTAGCCACACTTTTGAGGCTATGGATGTAAAAACTATTAATGAGGTTATAAAACCAGGGCAGTTCATAGAGGATTAGAGGCAGAAGACCAAGGACTGAGCATTGGGAAACTGACACACAGAAGAATAAGACCAAGTAAATGAACCAGATGAAGTGGTTTTAGAGCAGACAGCAGTACTTTCCTGGAAGCCTCGGTAGAAAGAATTTCAGGACAGAGCTGTTTATCTGTGCATTCATTCAACAGGATGCCCAGCTTGGTGCTAGGCAATGAGGATACATAGCAATCAAGCAAATGGACACCATCTCGTTGGAGCTCACAATCCAGTGTGAAAGTGACATTAGACAAGTAAATAAGTCATTATAAATTGGGATAAGTGTTAAGAAGTAACTGTCATGTAGGGTTAATAACAGGGGGAGGGACCTGGTATAGACCGGCAGGTTAGGAAAAACTCCTTTGAAGAATTAAAATTTAAGCTGAGAACTGAAGAGTGAACATACATTATTGAGGTGAAGAGTAAGGAAAAATGTTCCAAGTGTGTTTCAAGGCCCTTGGGTGGAAGAACTGAGAGAAGGCCAGTGCAGCCAGTGCATGCAGGGCAGGAATGAGGGGAGAGTCCGGGAGACAAGGCTGGAGATGGGGCAGGGCCTGGTAGATCCTAATGATCTTCGTCTTTTCCACAAGACCATGAGAAGTGATTGAACGTGAGAAGTCACAGGAATGTGGAGCTGGTTGTTTTGGTTAGCACTGCATTCTTGAAGGATCACTTTGATGTTAGGAGAAGAATGGGTAGGAGCGAGGCCAGTAGGAAACAGGCACACGGTGAAAGGATCTCAACAGCAGTTCCCAAGGTGCAAGATGATGGTGGCTCCGGCTGGAGTCACACATGGAGATGGAAAAAGCAGATGAATTATTTGTGTGTTCTAGAGCCATACTCTGCAGAATTTGACTATGAGAATTGGAGTCTCGGTGAAGGAGAGGGGGTGGACATGAGCCAGCGTAGGGCACTCGTTCCAGAAGTGAGGCCATGGAAGGGAGAGAGGAAATCAGGGTAGGAGAAAGAATAGACAGCAATGGCAAGTGAGGCCTTGTTAAAGGCCTTTCAAGTAAAGACTAGAATAATCTTTAAGGCAGAAAAGAAGCCAGTGAAAAGGGAGAGGCTGAAAGTGCTGGAGTGGAGATGAGTGCTTATAGGAAGACATGGCTTACAAAGAGGAGAAGGGCGACTTCAAAGACACAGTTGGAGAGACTGGATTTACATAGAAGCACTCCCTGTACCTCTGGGACTAACGGTAAGATGGAAAAGAGACCTGGCATCAGGAGTCCTGGGGTCTAGTCCCAGTGAGCCACCAACTAGCCATGTGACCTCAACCAAAACACCTCCACTCTTGAGTCTGAGTCTTGTCCTCTGGCAAACGAAGGGGTCGGCCTTTTGGTTGGTTCAGCGTGCAAAGGCCTGGGGGTCCTGGGAGCTGCAGGGACTACAGAAGGGGACCGCTTTCACCTCTATTACGTGTTGGGCTTCCAGGTTAGATTTCATGTGGATAAAGAATTCTATAACTTGATAAATTGCAAACCATAGATCCAGGTGGTATCTAAGAGTTCCTTCCAGTTCTCAAAGGCTACAGTTTATAAAGAATATAGAATCAGAAAGAGGCTCTGATGAAGAGGGTCAATGATAGGAGTCATACAAAATATCTATCATGTCATCACAGAAAGTGAGAGTTTGGTGTTCTAGGCACCTTGAGGACAGTACAGAAGATTCGAACTAGTGAGTCACTGAGAAGTCACTAGGAATGCTGAGCAGTGCCGAAGCCATGGGGGAGACTGACATCGTAAATGTGGAGTCAGCCTCGCAGAACAATTTGACATATTTTTTGCAGCCTCTGTAGCCTGGAAGCACTAAAAGCATGCAGTGGTGTGAACCAGGGTGGGTGTTTAGCCGAGCAGGCACAGCAGAAGGCCCAGGCGGTGTGGGAGTCTACATTGTGTTGAAGGCAACATTGAAGTGACTGTGGGGCCATTGCTAGGTACCAGAGGCCAAATCTGACATTAGCCTGAGAGCCCTGGAAGGGTGTGAGTGATTGGGAAGGGCCAGTGAGGGCAAAAGTTGGGTTCAGTGAAAGGGCAGGAGGGCTAATGGAGAAGGAGACTCTGACCAGAGATACAGAGCAACTGAGTTCAGCATCCAGCAGTTGGAGCAATGCTCTGTGACAAGGCCCAGGGTGTGACCCTTCTAGTAATGACAGCTGAGGGGGGTGTTGCAGTTGTGGATTCAAGGTTGAGTCAGATGTATATCAACCTGGATGATGACTGCAGTGCCATCTGACTCATGTGAAAGGCAAATTGGGACGATTCAGGGAAATATTATTTCACACAGCAGGCAGTAAACATATGGTGCTCATTACTCTAAGAAGGAGAGAAAGGCTGAAAATATAAATAGCTCCCAAGAAGTTCAAATATTTGTCAAATAATAACAAATGCAAATTGCGTAACTAAGCAAAATAAAAGGAGCTTTAGGGTTGTCTTTAATTTTGAACCTTAATATCAACAAAGAAAATTGTGGTTTCCTGGAAGGTTTATCTTGGGCACCTGGGCAGAGAAAGCATCTTGGGTTGAATGAATTTCAGATCCAGCCCAGTGGAATTTTACCTCACTAGAATATTGCTGATGGAAAAAGCCAAAAAGGCTTCTGAGCAGGCTGTGCATGCCCCATTGGGGTTTGGAGAAGCTGAAGGTCTCTGCTGTTCCAAGGCCTCACTGGGATCTGAGGTGGTTTAACCAGTAGGCGGAAGCCTTTGCCACATGTCAGACAGCCCAGGGTGTGGAATGGGGCCGTGCTACACGGCACCCACTTGCTCCCCAGCTCACGGACTCACACAGAGGGATGGACTAGCTTTCCAAACCTTAGCTGGTGGTTACCTCCCAGGAGGTAAAAGGCAGCCGAGCAGCGGGGTCCCTCTGTTTTCAGGAAGTGGGGTTCTGCAGCTGCCTCCCACCTGTACAAGGAAGTATGGAGAAGTCAAGGAGCTGGGGCTTTACAAGGATTTCTTCCTCCAGCTCTGCAAGGGCTAGGATTTTCCTTTTCCTCCAGACACATGCCGCTTGAGCAGCACTCTCCCCCTTCTTAAGTAGGGGTGCTTAAGTAATATGGTGCTTAAAAGGGGATGAATGTTTCAGAGCCAGCAAGCCTAAAATTATGCTCACAATCCCCTGAGAACAGCAACAACAACAACAAAAATCAGTCTTCAAGGGAGGTGCCCATGGTTACACATCAGGACTTGTACGTAAGTGGGAAAGAAAGTCCTGCTCCATTTCCTCCTCTTCACAGTGTGCCCGAATGCCAAGGAAGGACCCGTAGCCAATGACCATGCTGGAACTCGGACCTCGTTTTAAACGGTCACCCTCAGCCCTGATCCTCCCCTGTGCCCACATCCCAGAGTCATTTCCTTAGGAGATAGGAACACTGAGATTTTGGTTTCCCCATTAGGAGTTTTTAAGAACCCACTTTTGCTTATAACTCACTTGGACTGAGAGACAGACTTCAAGAGACCTTACAGGGAAGGGCATGTGGTCTGTATTGAAGGGAGAGAATCATTGGGACATTTCTGAGAGAAAGCCTGGGGCCAGGCCCAGCCCTGTAGACAGGGTCACAAGACTAAAGGCCGTGGTCATCTGCTTGGGCTTGTGAACAGCAAGGAGTGTCAGTTGCCCAAAAGCAAGCCTGGGGAAGACCCTGACAGCCCCAAACTCAGCGTGGCCCTGCTGGAGAAGAGAGCGCCCGGATTCCCCAGCACCCAATTAGTGGCTGGAAACATTTGTTTCCCCCATTAAACTGTGACGCTAAATAAAAACGCTGCCCTTGGCTCCCGGTCCCCCTCCCACACGCTTTGTTAGCGTGTGATTAAACCCTCCAGCCCTAGGAGGCAGTCTTTGGGGGTGGGAAAAGGTTATTAGCTAACCATTCAGAGCAGTAAAGGCACTTGGCTCAGAATCTCAGTGCCCCAGAGATATAATTATCTCATGCACGATGGCTTCGCCACCTGTCACATCTTCTGGTTTAATTTTTTTTAATAAAAAATAACAAGAGGAGTTGTTTTCTTGCTGTACAATAGAGCTCACTGTGTACTGAGCTGGGACAACACAGGGTTGCAGCCATCGTGTCCCAAACTGCCCGCCCCTGTGTACTCTCTGCATCTCTCTTTGTCTCTCTACCACTGTCTCCATCCCTTTCTTCATCTCTAACTTGCATTCTGCATCCTACCGCACAGCCATCTGAGCACAGTCTCTCCTCCTGCATCTCCCTGGTATCCACTGCCTTAACACCATTTCTGACATGTTGCCTTCTGTTTTTTGTCTCAAGTGCTTGCCTTCCCTCTCTCTCTCTCTCTCACTCTCTCTCTGTGTGTCTCTCTCTCACTCTCTCTGTCTCTGTGTGTGTGTGTGTGTGTGTGTCTCTCTCTCTCTCTCTTCCTCCCTTCTTCCCTTCCTCCTCCCCCAGCCTGCCTCTATCCAGCCTCCCCTGGACTCTCCTGTATGAACAGGTATTCTCAGGACCTCCTTGAAGTTTCCACCCTTCACTGGACCCCTCCTCCCTGATACAATGATCCTTTGAGTCAGCTACCAGCCCACCTGCCCTGTGCTTCTGCCCAGAAGTCCCCCAGGTCTTCAGGGTTGCACATGACTGTCAGCATCCTGGGTTTCAGACCCCATGGCTATTTCTTTAGGCCCAGTTTGCAGCCCTCAGGCCAGGACTGTAGTGGCCTCTCAGTTTCCAGCTCGCTCCTTTCTCTTATCTTCACTTTATACCCCAGCATTGGCCAGGCTCCTGCTTGGACAGCAGTGACATCTACACCAATGTGTTCCTGCCTGTGGTTTCCAGCTGGTGAGATCCTTGTGCCTTGTGCCTGGCTCTTTTCAAGGTGCAGCATTCCTCACACGCTGCCCAGCCCTACCTCATGGAACCTGCTGGGCAGACACTGGCCATCTGAGAATGGCCCTCTCCCTCTCCAGGGAGCATTAGCGCCACTTAGAAGATACTGGGTTTGTAGATTCGTCAGCTGGCCCAGCCCTCAGTCCCCACATTCAAACACAAGAACACGCCAGGAGATGCTCACAGACAGGGTTTCCTCTCCAAAGTTCTTCATCCCACACATCCGTCCAGTGCCCATTTAAAGTCTCCTGGGCAACACCGGACTTCTCTGCATTGTTGAACACGTTTGAAGTAGAAGAAAATGTGTGTGTCATTTGGTAATGTCTCCTTTTTCTCTTTCAGCCACCGGATCTCCAAGTCTAAGTTCAGGTGCGTGAGCTGCATGCTGCTCTTGTTTCCTGCTCTAACCTGGGTAGCCCAAGGTCATACCTCCAGATGGGGTGGTAAAGTGAGAGGTGTTCTTCTAAGGGGGTAACTGCGCTCTTTTGTATGGCTATCAAGAAGAGGCTTGTGGATCAGATCAGGCAGGTACTTCAGGGTTGATATTTGTTGATCTTTGACCGTCAGTCTTTGTGGCAGCACCATCCCTAGGAGGTCGTGAGACCGAATATCTCCCTCTCCCGTGTAAGATGGAGTCCAGTCTAAAAAGATGTAATGTGGACACTTACTGCTATTCATAACTATTTCAGGTTTATGGAACACGATGAGATAGGAACTTTAAGGATTATGGAAAGCATGTAGGATTGTGACACTGCTCTGCTTCAGAACCTTCCACAGGACCCATGGTCTTCAGCCCCCATCTGCCTTTCCAGCCTCACTTCCCGCACTCCCCAAGCATGCCCTTTGTTCCAACCACATGGAACTTCTTGTGGTTACCAGAAAGTTCCCAGGGCCTTTCTTCATGGAGCCCTTCTTCTACCTGAATCACCATGTCCCCATGTCTTCATCTAGAGAACTCGGACTTTTGTTAAGAACCTCCAACATTACCACATCTATGACACCTTCTGCAAACTCCCCAGGGGAAGTACTCACTCCCTCCATTCCCATGGTGCTTTGCTCGTACCTCTGTCACAGCACCTACCCGACTTCACTCCATTTATTGGCTCACAGGCCTGTTTCCCCCAACAGGCTGTGCGTGCCTCAGAGGTATTATTTCCAGAGAGTCTAGCTAAGTGCCTGTCCAGTGGCAGGCTGTCCATACACGTGTGCTGAGTGGATGAATGGATGGATATGTGGAGTGGGGATGTGAATGTACTCCCACAAAGCTTGTACATGCCCAAAGATATTGGTTGTTTGTGTTTCATAACTGATCTAGTGTTGTTTCCCTGGCCTCACCTACTGCATAGCAGGAGCATAAATAACACTAAATTTCAGTCCAGCTGCGTAAATGCAGCCCAGTGCTGTATTTGAAATAATCCCTTAAGGTGAAATATTCCGACTCTCATATTTCCTTTTCCCTAGCTCCTCTCCAAGATGGAGTCTGCATGCATAGGGGTAGGGGACTTCAGGATCCCAGGAAGTAAACAGGGCTTGGTCAGGACTGGTGCTGGCGTCCTCCTGAGTCCTCTGCTTATCCCTGCTGTGTGGTGGCTAGTCTGGGCTGCTCTCTGAACTGGTACCTGCTGAGGTGCAGCAGCTCCATCTCCATCCGTTCCACCACTGGAATCCATGGGCCCCCATATTTACATCCGATCTTGAAATCTCCACCTCTGTCCTCTGACCCCCAAGCTCCACTGGTCCCCTGACTTTAGCATCCTCGCACCTCATCTGAGTGCACAGACGCTTCCAGACCCCTCACACTCCATGAACAAGCTTTGGGAAACCGGGAGCACTATGGCAGGCTCACCCACCTGCCTGCCTCCCACCACTCTCTCTTCACCAGCCTGGATGGAGCTCTAAGCCAAAGGCTGACATTCTCCAGGGACCTTCAGACCCCCTCTGCTACACCCAGTGGAGGCTGCCCACTAGCCCCACTGTCCCTGGGCCTCCCCATGACTGTCTGGGGGTTTCTAAAGCAACCTTCTCTAACCTCTTGAGGCTTGGGCCCAAGGCTGAGAATTAAATAACTCTGCTGTCTGACTTTCTCCTCTGCTTCTGACACCTTCTTTCTCTCATATTCCACTGGGACTGGAAAATTCAGGCTTTTCTCCCCTTCCTCTTTCTCTTAAGCCATGACCACCTGCACATAAAAATCTAGGGAGAAGTCTACCAGGCCTAGCTCTGCTTACATGAACAAGAGCTCTAGAAATAGAGTCCTCTCTCTCTCTCAGTAATGCTTAGCTCTTACTGCTTTATCGCCTGCATCTGGAGGAGTGGCTGGTACATAACAGGGATGGAATAAATATTTGCTGAGTAAATGAATGAATGAATGATCTTGGCTCAGTAAGACAGTAGGCTTCATACTCTCTCAAACAAAACATCTAATTTGACAGCCAAAGCTGAGAAATCATTTTGTACTTCTGACATTTCCAAAGCCCCTACACAATAAGAGTAAGGGATATAAAAATACATTTTAAAATGTTTCCAAAATATCATTCTCATTACATGCAAATGAGTGAATCGTAAATGAAGGAATGAATGAATGAACAGTCTGGAGGATGGAAGAGAAAGTGCATATTTGTGTGGACTCTGCTGAGTGAGAGATACCCAGGGGACATTGGGAACATTTTCTTATCCAGTGTTCTATGGTGTATTCTGTGCTTTTGAAAAAGAGGAAAGAACAGTGGTCCCCTGACTCTGGACTCTGCTCAGGTTTGAGGCATGGCTCACCCTGCTGTGTTCTTAACCTCCTTATACCAGCCGTTTGACCTCTGCGGCGGCTATTCAAGATACAACAGAAACACAGAGAGGACTCTATATTCCCAAAAGACTTCTTACCTGTAGGCTGGCACTATCATTAAACCCATTGTCAGATGAGCACACCAAGGCTGAGAGACCCAGGGCCACATGGCTCATATACGGCTGAGTCAGAACCCACACCCAGGCCCCAAGCCACTAACCACCATGCCATCCTGGTGATAGGTTCCGCCCAGGAGCACTACCCCTGTCTCTGCTGAGCTGTTGTATCATGGGCATTGCCGAGAAGCGGGGAGGGCGGCAGGAGCTCTACCACAGTCCTGTTGATTAGAAAGTAACACAAGCCACATGTGCACTTTCTAAAATTTTCTAGTAGCCACATTAAAAAGTAAAAAGAAACAGGTGAAATTAATCTTAATATAATTTGTTTAACCCAGTATATCTAAAACATCATTTCAACATGTAATACTATAAAAATTATTGATGGAATATTTTACATTCGTTTTTTTGTACTAAGTCTTTGAAATCCAGTGTGTATTTTCTACTTACCACGCACCTCAGTTTGGACTGGCCACATTTCAGGTGCTCGATAGCCGCATGTGGCTAGTGGCTACCATACCAGAGAGTGTGGCCCTAAAGGGTCTGAGCAGATGTCAAGTGGCGGCCATCCCATCCAGATTCTAGAGCCCACTGATGGTGTCTGTTCAGGGAATATCAAAGACTGGCAATGGATTCAAAATGCCATCAATTATCAGACTAGACCTGGAGTAGTTCCTGTCTGCTGCTAAAGTTTCCACTACATGTGTAAGAAAAATGTGCCCTCGCGCTTTCTGTCTGTCTGATTGGGCAGCCAAGACTGAATGGGAGCATAGCAGAGACCTGGAAATATGGGGAGAAATGCAGAGAGAATTTTTGTAACTCAGAAATAACTTTGTAAACAGTGAAGAGCCTGTCTTACTCCAAAAAAGAATCTGATATTTGAATATTAAAATAATCAAAGTATTCCTGATTCCTTTCTCAGTTTAATAATGACGTGAATGAATTTGAGCTTAAAACTGGCCTATTATATTTCCGAGACTGAATGGTTTATTTAAAAGAAATATCAGAACAGAACTTTTAGGGAAAATTCGGCAAATTAATGGACTTATGACTTTAGGGCAATATTAAGGTATTCTCCTGGTAAACCAAGTCTCCACTTTGAGAAATTAGTTACAATAAAGAATTCTGCAACATTTGGGGCTCACTGTTCAGAGCAGGTTTTAAACAGTTACAGAACAAGTGATTCCAAAAGTCTTGTGCAATTTGAAGGGATTAATCAGATAACCTGTTGGAGTTTTCCTCTCTCGACTTTGCAGAGTTCTGGAGTGAACCCCACGGGCTTCTACTATTTGGGAGGACTGTCTTGCCCCATCGTCAGTGAAAAGTGCCTCTAATGTTCCCTGTGCTTCTGCCATCCCATAAGCAACAAGGATGTGTCCAAATTTGCCCCAGTCTCTCATAGTCCATTTTTAAGTTACTTATGTATAAAAGAATTAAATTTAATGATTTTGGGGGTTGCTTGTTCTCAATTCTGTTAAAGAAAAGATAGGAACTTACTTTGGCCACTAGATAGAGCCTGAAGTAGCCACCATTTTGATGTTGTCTACTGTTCTAGATGCCTGTCAAAAATTATGTGTCAAGCAAACTCTTTTAGGAGCCCATCCTCTCCTCACCCCCACCCTCATCCCCGGGTGACAAGAGGTCCAGGGCTCTCAAAACTTGTCTTCAACAAGGAGTTAGTAAATCTGCATAGAATTTGTCTCCACTGCTCTGCCAACCTGTCCGTGAAGTGTTCTTGCCACGTGAAATGGACTGCACTAATATTGTGGGTCTGTAACAAAGGGGAGGGCAGTCCCTTCCCCTCCAGGATCTTAGGATCTCATTGGAGAGGCAAGAACCATACAATAAAAGATAACTGACAATACAAGGCACTGGGAAGTCACTTCCTCTGGGGAGACTTTGCCGGCTTGGACGCTTGGCTGGGACGCCCTTTGATGTGCTCTGGGGGCACTTCCAGTAAGCCTGCCCTGGCGCTGAGCACCCTCTTTGCTTGCTTAGGGGTCTGTATCACCCACGTGAGTTTTATGCAAAGACTGTGTTTATCATAATAACTGTTGAATATCTAGTACCTAGCCCATGGAAGGTATTTAATAAATATTTTTGAATGTGTAACTAAAATGAGTAATGCAGACAAGTGTGACAGGAGTTCTGAGTCTGGGAAGACTAGAAAAGTTCACCATGGAGAAGCTGGGACTTGAAGTGACCCCTAAGTGATGAGCAGGACATAGAAGGGGGAGGTCCTGGTAGCTGAGGGGACAGTCCATATAGGTGGAAAGGCAAGAGCAGGGTCCAGTATTGGGAAGAGGTGAGGTGGATCTGAGGGTGAGTGCACAGAAATTTCCCATGGGAATGCAACGATAGAGAAGTTTGAAGAAGTATGTGAGACACATTCCTCTCCATCCTTCTCTCCTATGTCTACATGTGGGAAGTTCTAATCCTAGAGTAAAGGACTTTTCCAGTTAGTGTGAAGGGAACATAAATAGCAGGCAAATTGCTCCTCCCTATTTTATCATTTAATTTCTATATCCTCCATACATATATAAACACACAAATAAATTTACACATTCTAATAAACCATTACATTTATTATACAGTAGGAAGCGTTGCCAGGAAACCAGTTGTCAAGCGAAGCTATATTTTGAAGAGTGGGAAGTGTATAACTATCTTTAAATACTTTCTCTGGATAGTAATTACCCCAACCCCCACCCAGCCCAAGTCCGAGGGGCTCTCCTGAATGGCTGTGCACAGGAACAGCACCGTTTACGGGTGCACCCGGTCTATGGGTCCAAGTGGAGCAGCTCCAGAGCCATGGGCCAGGCCTGACGGTGTAGCACCGCGCACCCACCTCCCCCAAACTTGGGGAAAGAGGAGCTTAATCAAGTTCTGAGTATTCAGCTGATTGCCGGTCGGTTCCTACATGCCGTGAAAGAAGGCAGAGTCGCTTCCTTTGGACTCTGAGTAAGTTATCAGTGATTTCTGTAACATGAGAGTGTGTCTATGTAAACATATTTCTTGGAACTACAATGCAAGCTATTTAAGATCAGATATGAATTCTTCCTGAAAGTTCATTTTTCAGGAAAAAAATTGTCTTCCAATTTCTCTGCAATATTAATAACCACAGTAACAGGCAAAAAGCAGTCCTGTCCCGGCAAGATAAGGCTCCTCAGCACAAGGTCACCTCTCACCAGGACCCCTGGGACCCCTGTCCCATTCCTTTGCCCCTCTCTTCGCCCTCCCCCGTCCTCCCTCTTACCCAGGGCGGTATGTCTGGAGGAGGGAAGCCTCCCTGAGTGTCTGTGGGAACTGGGGTCTTTTGACCCAAGCAGCTCTTCTCGTGTAGTGAAGGTCCCCCAAGCAGCAGTTGTGTCCCCTGCAAAGGCCTGGCGCTCACTGGAGGTGGCCTTCAAGCCCCGTAGTGATGTAGGGGTCGGATCAGAACATGACTCCATTAATCTTTCTTCCCTCTTCGTTCTGCAGGCCCAAAACGAAGGGAAAAATAGCCTGCTTAGATGACCCCACTTGTCTAACCTCAGAACAGATTTTAGCAAAGGCTTGGTAACAGGATTTTCCGCAGACAGGAGGTAGAAAATGACAGAACAGAAATTGAGATGAAGCCAAGCTATCTCTAAAGGCAGTTGGGCGTGGGTGGAGGGTCCACAACAGCGGAGGTCTGTGTCCCTGGGAACCAAGAACGCAGCGGAGTGCACACGCGCACGGACTGTCGCTCTCGCGTTCGGCTTTGCTTCTCCTCTGCCCTCTTTATTACCCAAACAGGCTCTGTCTTCAGCTGCCAACTGGGCTTCTCAACATACGTGACCTGCAGGCACCTCTAACCATTTCCCGAGCTGAGCACCCCACCTTTCTCCTCCTGACGACCTCTGCTTCCGGAGCACTCCTCCTGGTCTGCACCTGCGTTGGTTAGGACCCCATTCGTCCACATCGCTCCAGCTAGAAATCTTGGTCATCCCTTCCATACCTTTCTCTCCTACTCTACACATCTAGTCAGGCTCAAAGGCCCCCCAAATTGGTGTCAACTCAGTCTCCTCTTTTCCATTAATAAAGCCACTGCCTTTGTCATCTCCCACCCAGATGGCTGAAAGAGCATTCCTCATGCTACCCCTGATCCAGAAGTTGGCAGAGTGGTTGTTTTCGTTGATTGTTTGGTTTTCTAAAGCCAAATGCCATCATGTCATTCTTCCTATCAAAGTCCTCAGCATGGCCCTCTGCAGCTCCCTCCCGAGCACCTCTCCAGCACCCTTTTCTTCTCTCCTCTGCATGGTGTGGATATTTATTCAATGTTTGGTCACCAGAGTTACCAAATACAGCTATATATTTCCTCTGCATCACGAGGATGAATGCCATAAGCTATGAGGGGCCAAGCTGTAAACCGCCCCCCCACACACACAGCATTACAGAATGGGAGTATTTCCTTGAGATCATCTAGCCTAAAGGTTCCCAACCATGGTTCACATTAGAACCACCTGGGAACTTTAAAAAATACCGATGGTAGATTTGGTATTTAAAAAATACCCAGCCCCCAGAGAACAAGATTTAATTGCTTTGGGGTTGGGGCCTGGGTACTGGTGAGGTTTTTTGGTTGTTATTTTTAAGCTTCCCCAGGTAATTCTGTGTACAGCCAAGTTTGAGCATTACAAACAAAAGTCCCTAACCAAGAGACCATGGGAACATCATATGGACCGTGGCCGAGCTGCAAGGGGGCCACGTGCTGCATGAACTTCTCTGGAGAGGGTGTGGATGTGTGGATGTGCTGACTTTTCTGAACAGAGGGTCTAAACATTTGTCAGATTCTCGAAAGATTCTATAAGCCCGTGAAAGCAAAGAACCTCTCATCCAGATTCACCCCTTACACTGTGCACATGAGGCAGCAGGGAGTAAGGAGTGAGACACTGGGCTGGGGAGAAATCCCAAGCTGGCTCTGCGGGTGTGTGATGTTGGTCAAGGTCAACCTCCACGGCCCTTAGTTTTCTCCTCAAAATCAGGATCGCGCCTGCTTTTCAGAGTTACCAAAAGAATTCGAGAGAAGGCAGGAGCAGTGCCTGCCATGGCAGTGGCACGCGGGAGTCTCATCAGTAACCATTACTGGTAACCACAGCTACTGATCCGGCTCTTAGTGCTCTCAGTACCACTCCTAATAAGTCCATTATTACAAAATAAAAATTCTACCCACTTTTTGAGCACCTTCAGCTTCATGCCAGATGCATTATATGGTATTTTATCAATCCCACAACAACCCTGTGAGGTCGGCCCTATGCCCATTTCATGCATGAGAGAACCAAAGGTTAGAAAGGAGCAGGGACAAACCCGAGGCCCCGTGGCTAAGTGGTAGAGCCTGGTTAACGTGATGGAAAGCTTGTCTCCCTGCTGCCAGCTTGCACTGCTCTAGTGTGAGGCCAAGTCAGTTCAGGGTGAAGAAAGCCACGGCGCTGCCTTTTGGACTGGGAAAAATCTGAATCTCACAGCCACTGCCCTCCCCATCCTCTCTCCTTGCCCCTTTCCAGCCGCTACTGGCGCCGGTGGAATCGGTTCTGCAGAAGAAAGTGTCGTGCAGCAGTCAAGTCTAACATTTTCTACTGGCTGGTGATTTTCCTGGTGTTCCTCAACACGCTCACCATCGCCTCCGAGCATTACAACCAGCCCCACTGGCTCACGGAAGTCCAAGGTGAGAGGCGGCCCCTGGCGCTAGTCTTGTTTACTCTTGCGAGCTCAGCCCTCGGTCCCAGGGAGGGAAGAGCCACAGGCAGAAAGTTGATGGGAAAGCAGCCAGCGGCCTTGGCTCTTGGTAGGCAACATGCTGGGGACACCAAGGGCCTGACCGCTTGCAAACCCCACAGTAAGATGCACCATCTCGCTATAAACAGACGTGGCTCACCTGCGTAGCCCAGACTGCCTGCCCCAACAGGCACTGTTGGGTCCAGGTGACAAGGACACGTGCTGCAGCTTGTTTGGCCATCTCAGACCCTTGGCTGCCAGCTTCCCAGAGTGGGTTGCCAGGACCTCAGGCCTTACCCCGCCTCCAGGCAGGCTTGCAGAGCATGTGAGGATGAGGTAAGCAAAGAGGCCAGGAAGAGGACCACAGTGTCCTGAGTCAAGGAGCTGTCCCTGATGGCGTCCCCGCATCCTAGGAGCGGATCTCACCAGCCAGCATCCCAGGGCCCTCCAGGGGAGTCAGGCAGACACAGGGCTGCATTCCAGAACCCTGGGCAGCCGTCACTCTCCGGTATAGAGGGCAGGATCCAACGGCCTGACTCCCTCTTTTGCCTGATGATTTGAGCAGATTACTCACCTCTCTCAACCTCACTTCTCATCTCTGAAAATGGGCGTGATAACAATAGTGCCAGCTCTCAGAGCTGCTGCGAGGAGTGAAGGAGATAATGCGCTCAGAGCCCTTGGTGCACAGTAGACTCGGTAAATGTTCATGTGGTGATAACTAGATACCCCTTTCCACCGATTTGGCCCTAACAGTCCTCTTTAGGTGGCAGTGGATAGGAGAGGCGTCCTGGCTGGGAAGGGACCGTTTTGGGTTTTTTTGCAGTGGTGATAATTACCGTGTTTTCTTCCTCCTCCTCCCTCTCCTCACACCCCTGTTTGGACGCCTCCCCCGCTCCTGGACCTGCCAGATACGGCCAACAAGGCACTGCTGGCCCTGTTCACCACGGAGATGCTGCTGAAGATGTACAGCCTGGGCCTGCAGGCCTACTTTGTGTCCCTCTTCAACCGCTTCGACTGCTTCATCGTGTGCGGGGGCATCCTGGAGACCATCCTGGTGGAGACCAAGATCATGTCTCCGCTGGGCATCTCTGTGCTGAGATGTGTCCGGCTACTGAGGATATTTAAAATCACAAGGTATTTGGGTCCTCATTTCCCCTCAGACATGGGACTCAGGGAGAAGTTCTTCTGGAAGGCAGGGGCGGCAGGAAGGCCTGGGTGGGAGAGTAGCCGCTATTTTCTTGAAGGGTCTGTCCTCTGCTCGGATATGACGACGGGAGTTTTTATTCATTTAGTTGGTCTATCGTTTAGAAATTCCTTTGGCTGCTCATTCCAGAGACTCAACTCAGTGGTGTAAGCAAATCAGAGGTCGGTTGAGTCACGTAAAAGACATCCAGAGGTGGGCAGCCGTGTGGCTTCCAGAAGGTCTCAGGGACCCAGTCCCCTTCTGTCCTGTGCTTTGCCAGCCTTAGGCCTACCTTCCACCCCCAAGGTCCCAAGGTGGCTTCTGGAGATTGAGTCATCATGTTTGAATCGAGGCAGGGAGAAGAGAAAGGGCCAGGGCCAGAGGGGCGCCTGTCCCAGCTGAGTCAGCCACCTCCAGAGCTCTCCCAGAAATCTCACCAAGGCTCTGTTCTCATGGCCACCCCAGCTGTTAGAGAGACTGAGAAAGTGACCTTTTAACTGGGAGTGTGCTGCCCCAAATGCAGTCAAGATCCCTGGTTCCTTCCTTCTTCCTTATGAAGACAGAGGATGGATATTGTGACACAGATGGCTTTCATCGCTCCTTCCACATGTTCACCCCCTCTCCCATCTGTCTGTCCGTCTGCCCACCCAAATCTTGCAGTCTTCCTAACTCTCTAGGTCAAGCAGTGATTGTCATGTAGAGGACAGGCAGGGGTAGGGAACAGGGAGAGGGCAGCATGCTCTAGGACAATGATTTCCAGCTGTGTTGTGACCCATTTTGGGTGTTAAAATCAGTTTATTGCATCACAACCACCATTTTTAAACAGATTTATTGAGATATAATTCACATGCTATTTAATTCACCTTTTTAAACTGTGTAATTCAGTTTTTTATGTATTAGAGTTCTGCAACCATCAGCACAACCTAGTTTTAGAACGTTTTCATTACCTCAAAAAGAAACCACATACCCACTCCTCTTGCCCCCCACCTTCCCTCCCAGTAGAAACCACTGATTTCCTTTTATCTCTATGTATTTGCTTATTCTGGACGATTCATATAAGTTAAGTCATACAGTACATGATGTTTTATGACTGGCATCTTTCACTTGGCAGAGTGGTTTCAAGTTTTTCCACGTTGTAGCATCTATCAGTACTTCACTCCTTTTGGTGGCTGAATAATATTCCACTGTGCATGCATGTGTGTGTGTGTGTGTGTGTGTGTGTGTGTGTATCACATTCTGTTTGTTCATTCATCACTTGGTGGACATTCGGTTTCTTTCCACCTTTTGGCTGCTATGAGTAATGCTGCTATGAAGCATTTGTGTTCAAGTTTTTGTATGGATGTGTGTTTTCATTTCTCTTGGATACTTATTTAGGAGGAGAATTTCTAGGTCATTTGATAACTCTGTATTTAAGATTTTGAGAAACTTTCAAACTGTTTTCCAAAGAGATTGGGCCATTTTACATTCCCATCAGTGATGTATAAGGGTTCCAGTTTCTCCACACTCTCATTTTTAGTGAAAGAATGAAATAGAATAAGAAAACATCAGAGGGCCTCACATGAATGTGAGCATTGCTTCATAAAAATATTTTAGATATATGTCTGAGTTGCAGTATAATGCCTATTTCTCACTATGGGTTGTGGTAGAAGGACGTATCAGAAACCCCTGGAGGGGAGGGGGTTCAAGTTGTGTCCCCCCTAGAGATACAAGTCTCCTCTCCTTAAGAATCTCTGCTTTGGGACCCTGATTGATAAGAGGAGCCCTGAAACCATCAGCTGGATTGTGTTGGAAGAAAAGAGGGTGGGGGTTGGTGTGTTCCCTTCAAGGACCAGCGTTGACCACACCCTGCTCAGAGTGCTCTGAACCTGACCGAGCGAGTCTCAGGGGCCTGCATTGCACCCCAGGTATCACGGTTCTTTTCGCAGTTCTCTCGGCAGCCATGCCACACACAGTCACTGTGGTGTCATCAAGGGTCAAGTGGGAAAAAGCATTTAAAGGGTTCAGTTCAGTGCCAGGCACAGGAGACACTCAACAACAAGAGCATTTATTATTAATCTAATTATAATTGTCACTATTAAGAGAAGGAAGAAGGAGAAAAAAGCTAATGGTGATGATCGACACATACACACTCTCTTACTTTGTTTATCCGCCATGTATATGCTACATGTCAACCTCTGAGAGAGACGGAAAAAGGTGTATGGCATGAACTGAACCCAGGAGAAATTTACAGTCTGTCCAGGGACCTGGCGCTTGTACATATGAAGCAATTGCAAGAAAAGCTAGGACAGAATAAAATGAGCTGGAAAATAGGTGGGGGGACACCTGCTATGGAAAATTAGGAACAGAAGAGCATTCCTGGAAAGGTTTAATGTCAGATGACAGGCTCAAAGTATACACAGAATTTAAATCCACACGTTTAACACTCCTGAGCGACAACCCCTTTGCCCCCTCAAAAAAGAGCTCTTCCTGAATATCTTGGCATTACAGAAAATCCATAGTTTAAAATAAAAGTAGTAGAAATATAATAACAATCATCGTTTACCTGCGTCAGTGCTGGCTCTTTGCCAGATACTGTGATCCGAATGCTGGCATGCATTCACTCCGTTCATCCTCGTGATTACCTACAAGAGACAATGAGGAGAGGGCACTATGATCATTATTTCCATTTTGCAGATGAGAAAACTGTGGCTTAGAGAGTTAGGTCACTTGCCCAAGGTCACAGGAACTGCTCACGAGTGAAGCCGGGATTAAGAGGCCAGTCTGTCTGTCTGTCTGACTGCAGGTTCTGTGCTCCTAGCCATGACCACCAACTGCAGAGTTGACTGAAAGTTGTGGTCTGTGTCCCTGAGACGAGACTTAAAGAATTTTTACATACTGATTCTTGGTTTTAGATAAATTGCTGATTCTACTTGCTCCTCTTGGGGTCTAGTAAAAGCTATTTTTAGTTTGGAGTTCCTAGTACCTCTTAAATAATTCTCAAAAGTCCATACTTTAGGAGTTTTCTTTTTGTTTTTGTTTTTGTTTTTAATTCTCATAGAAAAGAATTCTTGCTTCTAGATGTCATAGCGTCTTGAAGAGGTTTAACGTCATTCTGTTTTTAATAAACAATTTATCTATTTCTAATCTGAAACGATTCCCGAGAAACCATTTTTTTTCAATCTGTGTTTATCAGAGAGCTTCCCATAGTCCGTCCATGAGAAAGATTAGTGGTATTTTCAGATCTCTGTAACGTCTATAAACAGAATAATTTCATTATCTAATTGGAAGTTACTTTGGGCGAAAGCTGTCGTCTTCCTGTTTTCCAGTCTCCAAACCCTCTGGGGGCTTTTGGAAAACAACAAAGGGACAGGCTGTGCAGGGAATCCCATGCTCCGTCTGAACTTTGTCTCCGATACAACCCAGTGACCAAGAAAATGACTAAAATATGGGCTGGGAGTGGACATCATGGTCCCTTGAGATGGGTCATCTGTTTATGGCTCTGCCATCAAACACGTATATTTCGCCCTCTGCTTTTAAAATCTCTTGGAGAATACTTTGTGACGTCACGATACTGGTTTTTGCAGTGTATTCTGAGCCAGTCATTGTGATTCGCACTTAGCTGAGCCGATTAAGAGAGCTGTTAAGGACGCCCACCTTTAGAGATTTTGACCAGCAACTCCTGGAGAGTTCCATGCTGGTGGTTTAATGACTTCACTTTGAGAAATATTGGCCTAATTTCTGCTACAGTCCTTTGTCCACTTTCTTGTCTCAAAATATGAATTTTCATGTATAATTGGAAACCTTGATTCTTGCATTTCCACTCTCTTCTCTATACTGTAGCCCCTAACCATGTTAAGATTCTACTCCTCATGGTTCTTGACTGAGAAAACGCATAATGATAAACAGCAACTATGAATTCAGCAAAGTTTTTAAATTAATTTGAATTTTATTAATTCCTACACACCGGTATACATTTGGAGAGTGGTAATGTAAATTCAAGACAGGCTATTTATTTAGAGCACTATAATGCTTGGTGTACATTTGGATTCATGGATCCCTTCCTGTAGTTCTGAGCTGTCCTTGCCTCACCCAGGGCCTATGGTCTAAGAGTGGGGAATACTGATCTAGACCAGGGGTTCTCAACCGTGATGTCATGACGCATCAGTATGTTTAGAGCAGCTGAACAATGTGTATGTAGCAGATAATTTGCTATTACTAAGAGCTAAAATCCCAAAATTTGTGAATAATTTCCCTTTTAAAAAAATAAATACAAATAAATTCAATATTGTTTTTGTAACACCCCCACCCTTGGTCACTCGCATTCCCAAATGCTTTTATGAATAGGCAAGAATGGAGTGGACTTACCATTCATCCTGCTGCCTAAAGGGGGCAGAAGTCTTTGGTATGTGATGACTATGAATATGGTATATAATGAAAATGAATTATTAATGTGCTTACTTTTTTTGTGTTTTGTAAAAATCTGAGAATGCCTTAGCGAGTATACTGTATATATGACTATCATCCATCCTGTGGGTCTCATAGGAAAAAAAAAAATACTAGGACACTGCATTAGATGTGAGTCAATTAATTACGGAGTATCCATAGTGCTGTGAGTGGGAAAGAATAGGAAAGACAAGAGTCCCTTCTCAGTGAGAACAGAGAGGCATGCACGGCCAAAATCTTTGTCGTCTTTGGTTAAATTACCCGTAACAGCGGGCTTTCCAGCCACGTGATGGATGGGGTTCTTTCTCCTGCTTTGAGGCTTTATGGGGCTATAAATGTTGCTGAGTTTCAATGTCTAGTTTGTCTACTCTTTGTCAGCCCAGTCTGGCGGGTCATTGTATGGGGAGGAAGAAGAGCTTCAGTTACTTTAAATCTGGGTATGATTCCAATTTACTAACTGCATCTCACTTTTTATACAGTTTGTTGTCAAGTGCACCAAAATCCCCGTGGCCCTTGCTGTTTTCTCTCTTAACCCTTAAATCCCTTCTCCTGCTCTTCCTCCCCGCAGCTCCTTCCCAGGCGCTGAAATGTGAGATCGGGCTGACCCGGCACGGATAGACTTACCATGACCGCATGTGGGGCTCCAGAGAGCCCCAAGGTGAGGGCCTTTAGCAGATCCTCCAGGCCCGAGATGGCCCCATTTCCCTGTCAGAGTCTGAGCGTCAGATCCATCCCCACACTGCACCCACCCTCCCACCACCTTCCAGCCCCACTCTCCTGAGAGCCCCATGGAGGCTCTGAGCTCATTAAGGACCATTATTAGCAGGGTATATTTGGCATCTGCCTGGTTCCCAGGCCAGAGTCTACGGAGAAGGCAGCTCAGACTCAAGAGCTTGCACACTGGCTGTCAGCACGAAGGGTGGTTATTCTCTGGGATGGTAACTGACTAGTACCACCTCCTGGGGGTTAAGAAAACACAGGTGAGTGTGACTGAAATGTGCTCCCTCCCTGACCCTGACCTGTCGAGTACAGGGGCCAGCTGGGTGGCTCCGTGGTCCAGAAGCTCATGGGAGCGTGCTCGTAAAGCAATCCCACCGTCAACAGACCACCTTGCCAGCTTGACCAGGTATGTTCCCTCATGCAAGTTACGTTCTGAGTATGACCAAGGCCTCTGATGCAAACAGGGAAGACAGACCTTTGAATTTGTTCTCCAAGGCAAGGTTTTACTCTAAAGTGAAACACATAAGATGTGCTTTCAGATGCCGGCCCTGATGTCAGTTCCCCTACATTAAACCCAGCCTATGTGGGGTTAAAGCAAAGCGCTCATCCCCTTTCCCTGCTTACTCCTGGGCTTCTTGGCACCACCACCCATCACAGAAGCAGACAACCAAGGATATCCACCTGCAGATTCCCTTATCTCACCATCTTCCTCTCTGAAAGCAGCCTCACAAGGGCAAATGCAGGCTGGTGGGAAAGCTCCAACCAGCAAGGGCACAAGCTCCCTTCCCTACAACCGGCCACATTCCTTGCGACCTTTAAAACCCCTGGCCTCACATCTTTCGGGAAGACGAGATGAATTTTAGGGCTCACTCTGGTCTCTGGGCTAGTATCACCTGAATTAAAAACCCTTTCCTTGCCATAAGCCTGGCATTCCAGTTTTCTTTGGCCCCTCCTGTGTGGCAGGTAGGGAACCTGTGGATGTGGTCAGTAACACTTCCAGCCCCCAGAATGGAGGGGCAGGGATAGGTATCACCAGAAACTAAACCAGTAGATTTGGCCTCAGGCCCCAGGCTGTCCCAGACCCTGATCACAATAGTATAGAATTCTGTTTGGCTCATCCTGGCCCAGCATACAACCAGTTCAACCTCCTGTCGTCCCTGCAGGCTCTACTGTGTCTTAGGGGACCAGGGCCCAACTTTACTGAAGCGCTGGTCCTTGGACACCCACCCTGTATATCCCCCGTGGCCGGAGCAGGGAGAGGCAAGGGCAGGCTGAGCTTATGGGTTATCTTCCAGTCCTCCCCACCACTCCCACCCTTGGGAATGGGCGTAGAAGCCCCACCCACACAGATTCCCCACAGGAAATCTGCTTTATAAACACTCTGCCAACAATACATCACTGCCACCAGCACCAGGGGGAGGTTTTCCATCCCTCAGGACAGGAACAGTTGGGACAGGTGTGCATTTAGCTATGACCCTCACTGGAACAGAGGGGAGGAGGGCGGAGCATGTACAAAGCACCCAAATGCTATTGACACTGTTATTTTGAAGGTCTTTTATTTATAGCAAGCTCCATGCTCTGCTCTATACCTGGAATGTAAAGGACGCGGCCCTGAGCTGTTTGAAGCAAAGGTCCGCAAGATGAAAGCTCCAGTTCAGGCAAGGCTCGGGCTGCTTCCTACCGTCGAACAGAAGGGAGAATTGCACAGGGCCCAAACCAGCGAAGACAGAGCAGGGAGAATGATGGCCATACCAGTGCCCTGAATAGATGGTGGTCACCTAACCCAGGGAGGGTCACGAAAGTGGAGTGTGGTCAACATGTGAGAGAATTTAGGTAACAAAGAAACTGATCTGGTGGAAACACGATCTCTAGTGTAGAGAGAAAACAGTGGGCTGCGTTGGATAGGCCACGACCCCCTTTGGAGAGAATGATTCAGAGCCACAGGAGAAGTGGGAAGAAAGTTGATCCCGAGGATGACTGGGGCAGGTGCGGTGTCTGAGTTTGGGAGAGGCAAGTCTCTAGAGCTGGGCTTGTGCTTCGGGGGCTGTGAATGGCGAATGCTGGCTGTAGACGCCTGTGTGTGTGGGCACGTGGGTGCACTGTTCTGAACGGAGGATGCTCTGTTTTCCTCAGTTTCTCGACGAGGTCCAAGACGCTCAGTACTTTGTTCTGCTGCTGCTTGCTCCAAAGCTCTTACTTTCTCGGTGTGTGAGTGTGTGTTTCATAGTTTTAATCAATTAGGGTAAAAGCCTCAGTTGACTGCAAATACACCATTAACCCTCTGGTTTACCACCAGCTAATCTTTCTAAAAAGGAGAATGATTCGGGGATATGAGGTGTCATCTGATCTTCAGGCCATAGAGATAATAGCCATCAAGAATCAGATTGACATTAAGAAGGAGAGAGTTTGAGGATCTGCAAGGCTGCCAGCCATTTCATTTAAATGGTATTTCACGTCACCCTACCCCGATGCTGCCACCTGGCACCTACAAATCTCATTGATTCAGTGATAATGAGGCCCCCACCCTGTACCCCGTTATCGGCCAAGACAGGCCAGGCTCCAGTCCAGCTCTTCTCCTCTGAGCCCTGTTAGTGTCCTTTGGCACAGCATCTCTGCGGCAGTCCCTTTGTCTCAGTCTTTTAGAGAACACGTAGAACATCTCCAGCCATGTGCACATTAGGGATGCACAGCCTTCTGTTCAGCAAGCTGGATACCCTCATAATGCCAGGCCGCAGGCACCAGCTCTGCTCTTTTAATCCTGCTCCAGAGGAACAAAAGTTCAGGTGGCAGCCAGCCACGGGGCAGACCTCCACTTGCCCCTGTTGAATGGGAAGCAACAGGAGCGAACAGCGTAGACAACCGTTTGTTGATTTGTTGTAACTGTGTCTTCACTGTGGGGCTGGTCCTCAGTGCAGGATCTTTTCAGCTGGGTGTTTCTTATGAGGAGGGTGGGCTGGGGTCGGTGTGCCTGGCTGTGGTCATCTCTTAAACAAAGGCTGGCTCATGCCTTCACAGCATTGACTTTGAGCCTCCAGGATGGGTGTTCTTCCACAAGGCAGACGTGTTCACAGAGTTCTTCTGGCAATCCTACCCCAAGGGTCTTAAGCCGTAGCAACCCAGTTTTCTTTAGAGCGGATTGATACAGAATGTTTTTTTCTTTTTTTCTGTTGAAGTATAATCGACATACTGTATTAGTTTCAGGTAGACAACATAATGATTTGATATTTGTATATATTGCAAAATGATCACCACAATAAATCTAGTTAACGTCCGTCACCTTACATAGTTACAAAATTTTGTCTTGTAATGAGGACTTTTAAGATTTACTCTTTTAGCGACTTTCAAATACTCAGTACAGTAGTATTAACTATAGTCACCATGCTGTACATTACATCTCCAGGACTTATTTCTCTTATAACTGGAAGCTTATACCTTTTGACCTACTTTACCCAGCCCCTGCTCCCCACCTCTGGCAACTGCCAATCTGTTCTCTTTATGTGTAATTGTTTAACATGTGTTCTGACAATGGAACGGTCAGGAATCCCAGAAACTCTACCTGTAAATTTAAGGAAGCTATAGGGAAAAAAAATGATATGGGGGGAGGTACAAACAGCCACTCCTCACTGTTAGACAAAGTATATTTGACTCAAGTGTCAGTATGAGAGGTCTCCCCGCTCTCCACCCCTGCTCCTCCACGCACACCCAGACACTCTCTGTGACCCCATGTCCCCTTGCCTTTCCCTCCAGTAAGCACTAATGTGTCACATTTACAGTAAGATTCATTCATTCAACAAAATCTTTACTCGTCACCTCCTTTGGGCTAGGCACTGTTCTAAGCACTGAGGATGGATGAGCAGATGAATTCCTGGCTCTCGTGGACTTTTCATTCTGGTGGCAGGTGGTGATGAATATATAAAAAAGTAGGACTAGAGGGTAGAGTGGTGGTCAGGCAGGACCACTCTGGTGAGGGGACATTTGAGCAGAGTTCTGGGGGAGAGCTCTGCTGAGAGCAGAAACAGCAGGGACCAGGGCCAGAGTACGTGTGCTTAGAGGATGAAGGGACGGTGAGGAGGCCGGTGGCCTGGAGCAACCGAGAAGGAGCAAAGCGGAAGGAGAGGAGGTTGCTGAGGCAGTGGGCCGATTCCTCAGGGCAGACCCTTAGGCATTAGCATCCCAAGAGGGAGGCAGGGTGAGGCTTGGTCTGACACATTGTGATGGGCCTTCCTCGGCTGTGGTGTGGCCAATACTTCCCAGGGTGGCGCATTTGGGAGCTTTTCCCCTGAGATGTGTGTGGTGTGGAGAACAGCTGTAGGAAGCAGGGGTGGAGGAGGGACAGCCTGTTAGGAGGCAGAAATCAGATGACATGCGGTGGCTCGGGCTAGGTGACAAAGTAGGGAGAAGTGGTCAAATCGGGCTTTGCTTTGAAAATGGAGCTGCAGGATTTACTGATGTGGGGTGTGAGAGAGAGATGTGAAGGATGACTCCAAGGCTTTAGGCTTGAGCCAGAAACTGCTGTGTCATTTTCTAGGATGGGAAAGATGATAGGGTGGGGCATTAGGAGTTCTGTCATACCCAAATCCCATGTTGTGAACCACCCTTGCTGACTAGGAGAAGTGCAGACTCTCCTGGGATGCCCCTCAGGGGTAGGGGGCAGAGGGACATGGGCAGGCATGACAAAAGACTTCTGCCTTTTAACCCAGGGCTCTGCCCTGCGTCCAGCCCCTCTTGCCCATTAGTGCTCTTACACCGACTCCACTCCGACCCCTCTAGATTGCTCACTGTTTGCCATCTACCCAGTGTTTCCAGGAGGGTTCTCCTCCACTGGCTGACTCAATTTGTTTCTCTACAGAGCCTCCACTTCTCCAGAACCCCAGGCACTCTGAGGGCTTCCTCCCACATCCTCTTCCCTCTCTGCCTCTGGTCTGCTCCACTCTGCCCGACATCATCCCCATTCATGGTGACTTTCTCCCTCCAGTCTGGGCTTCCTTGTCCAGCTCCCCGTAGAGTCCCCATGGCTGTCACACATCTCTGAACCTCGGTTGTAAGCCTGATTTGAGTTATTTCCCTCGTTTCCATGTGCCTCATGAAAATTAAGGCTCCAACCTTCTACGGCTATTAAGACTTTTCCGGGATATTCCATGACAGTTGAACACACAGAGGTCTCTAGGGGGTTCTGTGAGCTAACCTACATGCAGACGCTCTCCCCTCTGAAACAGCTGGAAATTCTTGTTGTAAATATGCTCTAAAGTTACTGGTTCCTAAAACCAGCTCCCTGACATGTGTTGGAGTGGACGCCTGAGAGTCGCGCAAGCCCCACCAACAGCGATTGTGACTCCGTGATTCCAGGAGAGGCCTTGGAATCCGTGTTTAGAAAATGATCACACTCCTCGGCAGTTTCGTCTCCAGGCAGGTTTGGGAAGACTGCTTTAAATGTAGGGGGCGAGGGTGTTCTGGCCCCAGAGAGGTTATCTTAATTCTTGGTTTAGGCAGAGCAATTACTACCACCTGCAGCCTGCTGGGACGCCTTGCAGTCCCTCACACATACTGGGTTGGACAAAGTTTATTTGTGGACGGAGATGGAGAGGATGGAAGAAGAAACCTCTGGTCTCTGCCCTCAAGAACTCAGAGCCTGTTTGGATGAGCTAAGACTGTCACAAACGAGAAACACTTAAGGGCTTTTATAGAACAGATACAAATAAATGTATATTAATATGCTGCAAACAGGGAGTGTGGCTAGCAGGCAAAATAGAGATGGAGAAAGGCTGAATTTGTGAAGGAGAAAGGCACATTAGAGACTCCAGGCTGGGAAGAAGTTCATGTTTACATCCAAACTGTTGGCCCATCTGCTTCTGCACTTGACGTGGAAGCGTTCTCTGGAGAGAGGTGCTCTGGAGAGAAGGCTGGGGCGCAGCTGAGAAGCAAGATGAGGGGTGCTTCGCATGTCACTGTCTTAAGCAACAAAAACAGTTCACTGTGTATATTGGTAATAAGCTGGAGACATCTTAAGTGGAGGAAACCAAGACCATGACCTGAGGGCCGACAGGCCAGAGGCGGAGCTGTAGGGAAATGAGATTGCTCTGTTCTTGCACTTGCTCCAGGCGGAGGCTGGGTCCCTTTTGCTGCAGAGCATTTTTTGTCCTGATCTGACCCTTTCACAGGTACCCAAACTGCCTCCAGCAGCCGTTATAGTACGACCCCATCCCCCCACCCCACCCTCACGCTTTCCAAGAGAAGGGGATTTTCCTCAGGCTACAATGAAGGCCCTCTGTGTTCATGGTGCAGAGAGGGTCTGTGATTGTAAGAGTGGGGCCTCCTCTCTGCTCAGGCGGAGCCCCCGCCCCAGCACAGACCTGTTCCTGTGGGTGGGGTACGTTTGCTGTAATCCAAGATTTCCCACACTTGCCTGTTTATGAGAATCCTCTGAGATGCTTGTTAAAAATACAGATTTCTGAGTCCCAAACTACAGCTTTTTAATCAGAATCTCCAGAAGAGAGGCTTTTTAGAAAGCCAGTTCTTAGGACAGGGTAAATTCGGGAAACTTCACTAAGCTATGCCCCTCTCTTACCCATGGGCGACCTAACCCATGTTTCTGCTAGACAGCTGCTGCCTGGGCTGGGCTGAGGGCCACATTACAGGGGGAAAAAATGTGTTTTTCTGTCTAAAGGCCAATTGTGATAACAATAGTGACTGACCTTTACCTACTGTGTGCCGGCAGGGGACTGGGGCTTTTGTTTTTCTGGATTATCTCATGTAATCTTCTTGACAACCTAATGAAGTATGTGCTACTGCTGTCTCTGTTCTTCCAGATATGGAGGCAGAAGGAAGGGAAGTTAAGTGACTTGCCCACAGGCACACGCAGCTGGCAGCTGGCAGAGCTGGGTGGGAACACAGGCTTCTGATCCCTGAGCTCCATCTCTTCTCCGGGACATATTACTGATCCCAGGACCTTGAATTAACCAGGCTCCACACCCTAAATGTGAGCTTAGCAGCCCAGTTCACACCACCACCACTACCCCAAAGAAAGGGCAGAAGAGGAGGGAGTTGTAATTTATCTTAAAATCTCTAGTGGGAGTGTGAATGAGGAATGATGTGAAGGAAAGCACAGGAAAAGGATGCTAATTCCTCATGTTGGTCCTCAGGTACTGGAACTCCTTAAGCAACCTGGTGGCATCCTTGCTGAATTCTGTGCGCTCCATCGCCTCCCTGCTGCTACTCCTCTTCCTCTTCATCATCATCTTCTCCCTCCTGGGGATGCAGCTCTTTGGAGGAAAGTTCAACTTTGATGAGATGCAGACCCGGAGGAGCACATTTGATAACTTTCCCCAGTCCCTCCTTACCGTGTTTCAGGTATGGACTCTTCTCTGCTGGGATTATGACCAGGTGGGTGGGTGAGTGGTGAGGGAGGTGGGAGAAGGAAGGAGACTTGGAAAGGTAGAAGGAGCTTCACCTTGTGTTGGGCACCCAAAGCCAGCCTAGATCAGCCATGGAGGCTCCATGCCCAGCAGAGTCTTGGTTCTTTCAGTAGTTTCCCTGACCCCTAGACCCCCGTGGAATTCCACTGTTGATGGACCATTGAAAGAAGATCTAATCAAGCAGTTTAAAAACTCTTTCTTAGCCGTGGAACCCTTTATTCAAATAAATTCTACATAAAAGCCCAAACTATAAACCAAGA
This sequence comes from Equus quagga, assembly GCF_021613505.1. NCBI lineage: Eukaryota > Metazoa > Chordata > Mammalia > Perissodactyla > Equidae > Equus > Equus quagga. The sequence goes on from NC_060267.1 coordinate 57,433,804, forward strand.
AAAACAGCCTGCTCTTGTTGGGGGAGGGGAAGGTGATGGAGCTGTCTTTCCTACCCACCTTTCTTGCCCCTAGAAAAAAATACAACTACCCCTTAAATTTGTGACTTCATAGATATTTTGGCTTAGGACAAAGCCAAAGTAGCACTTGTTTAGGTTTAAAAGTAGATTGATTTATTTTAAAAAATGAATAATATATGGATGTTGCCAAAATCTTAATGGCGATACCCACATGACTAATGTTTGGGGAAAACAGATAGCACATTGCTCTCCCAATGAACACATTCACATTGGTGAAGGGGTGTTTATGCCCTAACCTGAGGTGCCATCTCGTGTACTGTATGTGGGTCGTAGGAGAGATTTTGACCAGGGAGCCCTTTCAGTTGCCCCTCAAGTAATATTATTCTAGTGGCCACGCACTTTGTCTTAGGACAGAGTCAGACTTGTCCGGGTCAATAGCTCAGAGCCCCTGGGAGGAGAACTGGGAGCCAGGAGGAGGGAAAGAGGTGGAAATAGATCTTAGTCGTTTTCGTTAACATAGTGGGGCAGGGCAGGGGAGTTTTGGGGTTTGCTGTTGGTCTAACGCTGTGTCCCTTATTGGTGGGAATGTGTCATTCAGATCCTGACCGGGGAGGACTGGAATTCGGTGATGTATGATGGGATCATGGCTTATGGCGGCCCCTCTTTTCCAGGGATGTTAGTCTGTATTTACTTCATCATCCTCTTCATCTGTGGAAACTGTATCCTTTGCTCCTGCCTCCCCACCCTTAATGCCCCTGCCCTCAGTCTGCAGCATGATGCCAAATAGGTGTGCCCAGCAGGTCCTGACTCGAGGCTGAAAACTGTGCTTGCCCGTCCACAGGGCCCCAGGCAAGCAGGGGAAAGGCGTGCTCTGGGGAGAAGACAGTCCCCAGCCCAGAACTGCCTTAGCTGGCGGGTCTTGCGGGGAGCCTGGAGCTTTGGCATAGATGAGGATGTAAGTTCATCTTCCTGAACCAGTTCAGGCTACAGTGTTGCCCAGCTCCAGGAGGAGTGTTCTCACTGTAGTCTGGGTGCATGATGCCCCCTGGCTGTGTGCACGTGCAGCCACTCACATGGACTCTGATGTGAACGGTTCTGGAGTTGGGCACCTTAGCTGCCCTGGGATGTTGCATCTGCTGGAGGTAGGATGCTCAGTTAAGGAGGACTGAGCCATCATCCTTGAAATGGCCTTCGTCTCCTCTTCCTGCTTTCTGGTCAGTGTCCCCTTCCTCTGAAGCCACTCTCCAGGACTTTAGTCACAGGCAGAGCTGGCTGGGCCTCACCAAGCAGACCTGACAGATCCTTCCTGATCCAGGCCACGGGCAGGTTTCCAGAGTCTCCAGCCACAGGTGTTCTTCTCTCCCTCTGGTCACAGCCCCATGAGGGCTGTGTGCAGAGGTGGGTTGTTAAGTGGAAGCAGCTCTGGCCCAGACTCGGGTTTAAATCGCAGCTTAATGTAATGCGCAAAAGCTGGGCGTTGATGCCAACAGACAGGCTTTACGTTCTACCAGCTAGGTGACCTCGGGCAAGCTGAAGCATCTCTACCTCAGTGTCTATAAAATGAGGTGATAAAACGATAGTACCTGCTACTTACCAGGTCATCGTGAGGTTTAGTGGGATAATGTGTGCAAAGCCCCTGCCACGCGGGGGCATGAGAGCGAGGCATCCAGTAGCACCCTTGCACAAGCCTTCACCTCACTGGGTTGTGGTTCCCTATGTGTGAAACAGGTGACTGTCTGGGTGTCTGGGTGGAGGTCAGACTTAACAGATGTTAAGAGCCCTTTCAGCTCTACTTTCTTTGATTCTGCAGTTCTCTGACCCAGGGTGTCCATTCAAGGTTGAGGGTGGGGGAGAGAAGAAAAGGGCAAATGACTGCTTCAGTTAGGAGTCCCCAAGCTTTGGCAGCTCCAGCTGGACCTTCCGAGGGTCTTTGTATGCTCAGGCTCACTTTAAGAGTTGGCAAAGACATGAGGCCGCCTCCTGAGGGCCCAGTCATAATGAACCGCTCTTGAGAGCGTTCTGCATTCTGCTAGAGACAGTGCTGTTTATAATGTCACTTACAGCCAGTCCTCACAGTGGGGACACCATAAAGCAGCCCAGCAATTAAAGAGCAAGGCAGGGCTCACTGCTGCTCTCCCTCCCTGCTCCAGCCTACGAGCTGACCTGCTCTCAACCCCTTAGAAAACTCCAGGTAGCTAGTAGGGTGATGGGGAAGGAAAAGCAGGCAGGAGGGACACCAATGGGTTTGGACCTCCTGAAGGGAGTCACCATGAGCTCTCACTGTGGGGAACTCTACCCCTGCATGTCCTGCACCCTCCCTGCTCCCTGTGCCCACCAAAAACCCCAAGGCCAAGGGTCGTTTTCTTTAAGAATGGACACAAACAGATATCCTACTGAATGTGTTCTTGGCCATTGCTGTGGACAACTTGGCTGATGCTGAGAGCCTCACATCTGCCCAAAAGGAAGAGGAAGAAGAGAAGGAGAGAAAGAAGCTGGCCAGGTAACCCTCTGAGCTTACCCAGGACCAGGGGCCCAGGGGCCCGGTTCTGGAATGCCATTCCCTTTGGTGGTAAAGTGAGCCTTGGATGCTGGCCTCTGTTGGCCATTCCTCCCAGAAGGACACTGGGTTTGGGGCTTCTTATAGTAAGTTGGGTCTCTCTCCTAATTCCAAGGCATTGCTCTAAAGTGGAGACCATCATGAATTACAGTCTCTGTGAAGGTGTTGTATTTCCCTACCTCTTTTGAGAAGAGAGGTCATGAAGGGTGCTGGTGGGAGTAAAGGATGGGGAGAGAAAAAAGGCAGCCACTCAGAGAAGAAATACAATTCTAGTTGAAAGACTGATTCTTCCTCACTGTTTTGTGACTCATCTACAGTGTTAGGAAGGCAAGATAGGACCCTACATTGTCTTCCATCATTGTCTAGATTGGACTGTCATAGGCCACCCATCTGCTGGGTACTGAGCAGAGTTTTCCAGGACCCAATCCTGAATGAGATCCAGAACCTTTCTCTGCTTTAGACAAGGACTGGAGCAGCAGAGAAGCTGGAAGAAGCCAACTGAGTGCCAGACAGAGCAAGATGAGGCCAGGTGCCTTGATCCTGGGCCCAGCCCAATAGCGTTAGTGACTGAGCTCCCCATGCCATGTGCCCTGGGTGGAGGAAGATGGACATAGGCCTAGGGAATCTGCTCCCACTGGCCCCCAACAGACCACAGAGTAGTTTTCTTTTTCACTGTTCCCTGTCACTCCAATAAACATCTCTCTATTTTTTTCTTCTGCTGACCGGCCAGGACTGCCAGCCCAGAGAAGAAACAAGAAGTGGTGGAGAAGCCAGCAGTAGAGGAGGCCAAGGAGGAGAAAATTGAGCTGAAATCTATTACAGCTGATGGAGAGTCCCCACCCACAACCAAGGTGAGTGGCCATCTCCTTCCAAGACCTGGGAGGGCCATTGCTGAGGGAAAGAGGTTACAGTCTTCCCAGGCCAGACGCTCATGGACAGGAAGAAGGAAGGAAAGAGACTTGGTGGGATAAAGCCAGTGAGGGTGGAGCAAGAGAACCAGGAATGTGAAGACAAGGCAGATTGGTTGAATCCCAGCCTTCTGCTGATGTCTTAAGAATATGCACAAAGTAACAAGGATATATTTTTGAGTCAACAGCTCAGCCACTGACTATAATGCAATTTCAAGGCTGCTCCAAGCCTCTCAAACTGTGGGACGTATCTAACGGGATTCTTTCTCCTTCTCCCCCTTGGCTGCCTAGATCAACATGGATGACCTCCAGCCCAATGAAAATGAGGATAAGAGTCCCTACTCCAACCCAGAAACTGCAGGTACCAGTCCTACTGCCTAAACCTGAGGTTGGGAGGTTGGGGTGGAGATCCATATTCTGAAGCCATATGGAAGTGGCGGTATATTCAAGACCAAGGGCTGCAGTTTCCCTCTGCAAGTCCCTTGCGCTGCCGAATGTCTCCTGCCTCTGTGTTTGCACTGCCAGTCCTCATCCAGGGAAACTCAGCTCCTTGTTTCCTCATAATAATAATAGGAGATTACATAAGTCATATTTGAGCAGTGTTTTTGTGCCTTTTGGAAGCTGGATTCTATATGCATTTAAGGTTTTATTGTATCCTGTGTTGTAAAATCATTATTAGCTTACAAAATTTATTACTACAACGTATGTTGCAGCATTATGCTCACTTAATAATAAAAGTAAATCCCAAATCTGTCTTGCCCTCACTCAGGAGGCAGTGCTGAGTACAAGGACAGCTGCCACCACAGATGTCCCACCTGTTGTTTTGTGGGATGCTTTTGGGTCTCTCCTTATAAAAAGAGCTCATACCGACTGCCTTCTCGTCTTCTATCTGATACGTAAATTGGCAGGCAGTCTCCTCTGAGGGAGTTTTAATGCCAGAGGTCGTTCAGCCTTTCTCCAGGATTCGCTTCCCCGCTTTGCAAAACCCCACATCCTGGACGAGCCCCGGCTTGCCTTCCTCTTACCTGAAATTGCAGATATCACCACCCGCCTCAAGCTCGAAGTCAATTACGCACGACAAGGGACTGTTATCTTACTGACATTTCCTTCTCTGTGGAGGTTGGGCTATATGAGGGTTGTTACCCACATTAGGTGCCCGAAAACCTTCTGCATTTATGAGCAAAGCTAGGTTTTCCTTTTTGCTTTCCCTCCGCTGGTTCTCTGCGGGAAGTCTGCAAGGACAGCAGTGGCCCCCTCCCCTTGTCCTTGGGAAGAGGCTCCCTGTGGCCGCTCCAGCTCCCTCACCTCCCCGTGTAGGAAGCAGGCTTGGCATCCTGGGGTGTGGACAGAAAGAGGAGCAGGAAGAGCCTTTCTGGGGGCTGGGCACTAAGCCTTTTGAAGTCATAAACCCTTCTGCTGTGAACGTTATAGAATTTCAAAGACATACTAGAAATATTGACCAAATGCCATGGGATGATCTTATCTTCATCCTGAATAAACAAATAAACTTTAAAAATGACATTTTTGAGATAACTGGGGAAAATTGAATATGGACTGGGAACTAAAGGATTTTAAGTAGTTTTTGTTAATCTTGTTAGTAAAATAATATTATTATAGTTCTATTTTTTAAATATTGAAGTGTTTATGGCTGGAGTCTAAAATGTTCAGAAGTTGCGTTAAAATGCCCCAACAACAAAAAATGGAGGCAGGGAAGGTAAATCAAGCAAGATGGGCAAACCGTCAAAGGTTGTTGAAGCTGGGTATGGAGGTTCGCCATATGAGTCTCTCTTCTCGTGTGTATATTTTTAAAGCTTAAAAAGAAAGAGAGTATTAAAACAAACCCCTCTGGCCCTGAGCAGAGCCTGTCCATCTGGCCTGCGTCTCCAGGAAGCAGCCTCCCGGCACGCAGCACACAACACACAGCAGGCAGCACGCAGCAGGCAGCACACAGCACGCAGCAGGCAGCACACAGTATGCAGCAGGCAGCAGGCAGCACGCAGCAGGCAGCATGCAACATGAAGCAGGCAGCATGCAGCAGGCAGCACGCAGTACGCAGCACACAGCACACAGCATGCAGCAGGCAGCGGGGCGAGCACCGGCTTAGGGGGTCTGTTCTTCCATCACCTAGCTGCAGTCAGGCCCTCTGTCCCTGTTCCTGCTACAAAGCAGTGAGGTAGACACACCCATGACAATAAGCTCAAGTTTCATTATTCTAAATACACTCGTGGCCTTTCTCTTCTTTGTTGCTCTAATAAAATCAAAGAGAAGCAGATCAAAGGGAAAAAGGACTAATGAGGATATTGTCACCACATCGGCCATCATAGAAATGTTTCTCTGTTGACACGGCTTTGAGAATTCTTGGAATCGTTTTGCTTTTAAACTGAAAAACTGTTCTCCCACACTCTGCTGATTCCGCAGGATTCCTTAGATTTTTCCCCCATCACGTGGCCACCCTTCTTTAACCTCCTGCAGATGTGTGCCTTCACTCTCTTGGTCCCAAGAATCTCCTGCCTTGGGTCCATAGACACCTGAGGCCGTCCTGCCTCAGCCCAACACCACCACTCAGGCCTTTAAAGCCAGTTCCTAGGGCTCCCATTTGTTCACTATCCCTGGTTTCCATTTTCTCACCCAAGGCCGGTATGTTCTTAAAGCTGGTGGCTCTGGACATCCCTCTCCTCCAAGGCTGCGTGAGCCTCTGCTTCCTAGCTCCTCCCTTCCCTGCCACTGCACGTTACCTCCTGGACCCTTTAGGACCAGGTGCAGCAGAAGACCCCAAAGACTCCTCCAAGGTTACTTGGCCTACTGTCTCTGTTATTGTCAATCTCTCGTCCCCACTTGCTTCTCTTCTGAACTATGAAAGGCGAAGCCTGATCCACCATTGTTCTCGCAAACACAGCCCTTCTGCTTTCTCTCCTCTGGGCAGCTGGCCCCTGCGGGCTCACTTCACGCAGATGCCCCCTGGGAGGCAGCAGAAGTGAGCATTCCTCCTGCCACACTTCCAGCCGGACTTCCAGCATAACAGGGCTGGTGCCTGAGCGCACACTCCCCAGCTCCCTCCTGCTCAGTCTCACTTCCTGCTCTCTCCTCGGCCTTCACCCTTCTCTCCAGGCTGCTGTGTTTGCTTTTCCAGGCTGCACGCAAAGCTGTATGTCGGACGGCCGAGTGGGAGCTGAGCTCCAGCCTACACTGTGCCAGCCAGGGCCTCTGCCTTCATGGGAACACCGAGGAGGGGCCTGGTTCTAATTCATACAAAGCGGCCGTACAGGCTGGTGGTGGCCCGTAGTCCTTCCCTCTCTGTTTAATCTCGAAAACTTGCCAGTTGGTTTTAGCCTCCAAGCTTAGTATCCACCAAATTCTAGAAACATCTACTCACCCAATTAGGAAAGCATTGTGCCTAGATTGTGGTTTTATTTAATCGATTAGTTTATTTGAGTGAACATGCAGATGTTCTTAAGAGTCGCTAAGGACTTAAAATTAATAAGCACACGTGAGAAAGAAATGTGGGCGACACCAGAGAATGCATAGCACGGTACCAAATGCTGTGGAGGAGACTCGAGCTGCAGCAAGGGGCTCGAGGAGAAGTAGAGCAGTGAGGGCGGGGTGGGTGGGGCGGCTGCGTGGACAAGGGTGGTCTTGCCTGGTTTGGAGCTCAGGGAGTTGGAGAGAGAAGCATTTATTTCAGGACCATACTGTTGTCATAGACACAGAGCTGGAAGAAATCATGGCAACATTCATTCACTTAGTACCTACTTAGGAAGCGCCTGCTGTGTGCCAGGCACTGTGGCAGGCACCAGGGACACACCTGCGGGCAAGACAGAGAAGGCCACGGCTCCCAGAGCCTGCATTTCAGTGGTGAGACAGACCACGAGCAAGAAAGCAAACCAACCAAGAAGGTGATGTCAGGCAGCACTACGCGGCAGGAAAATCAGACTACCAAAGGCTGCGTTAGACCTGCTGGGTGGGGCAGGCCTGCTTTGGCTGTGTGGCAGTGCAGCCCTCTGAGGAGGCAACATCTGGGCTGAAACCTGAATAAGCCAAAGGAATTAGACATGGAAATCAGAAGGAAGAGCTTTCTAGGTGCAGAGACTAGCAAAGCAGAATCTCTTGCAGAACGCACTTGTCTGCCAAGGAGTCCAAAGAGGCCAGCGTGCTTGGAGCAGAGAGGGAAGGGGAGAGGGCTAGGGCCTCAGATGGGGGCTAGGTGGAGGCAGGTGGAGCAGGGCCTCAAAGGCCCTGCGAGAAGTTCGAGTCTGCTCTGATGCAGTGGAGAAACACCTCAGGCAGAGGAAGACATGATCCGATGTCCAAGATATCTGTTTTTTTTTTTTGGAGACCTGATTAAATATACTTTTTTATTGTTGGTTTTTTTTGGTGAGGAAGATTGGCCCTGAGCTAACATCCATTGCCAATCTTCCTCTTTTTTTTTTTCTCCCCAAAGCCCCAGTACATAGTTGTATATTCTAGCTGTAGGTCCTTCTAGTTCTTCTATGTGGGACACCACCTCAGCATGGCCTGATGAGCAGTGTGTAGGTCCTCACCCAAGATCCGAACCAGTGAACCCTGGGCCGAACCCTGGGCCGCCGAAGTAGAGTGCATGAACTTAACCACTCAGCCACGGGGCCAGCCCCCAACATACCTTTTAAAAGACTCACTCAGGCTGCCATATGAGAAACGGATATGAAACAGCAGATAGTCAAGAATAGGACCAGGGACAGTGGGGACACTAGCACAGGAGTCCAGGGAAGAGATGATGGCAGCTTAGGCCAGGGTGAGGGTGCTGAGCTACAGAGAAATGGCGGGACTCGGGGTGCAGTTTGCAGGTGGAGCCAACTGGACTTATTAATGGCTTAGGAGTTGAGGAGAAAGAACGAGGAATGAATGGTGACTCGGAGGTTTTCAGTTGAGCCAGCAAAGAGAGGCCAGCCCTGAGGGTCTAGCAGTTGGGATTCCACACTCTCATCACCACAGCCCAGATTTGTTTCCTGATCCGGAACCCACACCACCCGTCAGTCTGTTTGTTGTCACACTCTGGTGGCTGCATGTTGCGGTGATGCTGAGAGCTCTGCCACCAGGATTTCGAATACGAGCAGGGTCACCCATGGTGGGCAGGTTTCAGTGGAGCTTCCAGAATAAGACAGACTGGGAAGAAGGAGCTGGCCACCCACTTCTGAGAAAATTGGCCGTGAAAACCCTGTGAACAGCAGTGGAGCATTGTCTGATATACTATCGGAAGGTGAGAGGAGGGCTCAGAAAGACTGAGCAGGTTCCACCCTGCTGCACACAGGGGCGCTGGGAGTCGGAATCAACTCGATGGCACTAAGGACAAAGCCAGGAGAAGGTGCCTGCCGCAGGGAGCACCCTCTCAGCCTTCTCTCCCGGGCTCTCCCACACAGCTCCAGGCTGGCTCTTTGGCCCTTACCACCCTTGCATTACCTGCATTACCTTTACCTGCTGGAAGAATCTGGGGCCACACCACAAACTGTAAGCTCCTTCAGGGCAAGAACCACGGCTTTGTGTTCAGTGTGCTGTAGGCAGTAGATGTTAAAAATAGTGTTTTTATTTTAATCAGCCATGAACAAAATCACAGAGGTGAAAATGTGTGTCAAATGGGGAGGGCCAGGGTCACCGAGGCCCAGGGCTGGGGCATGAGCTCTGCGGTGGTTTTACTTCAGAGGGCAGGAACCCGCCTCTGGGAAGCAGCGTCAGCTGCAGGGTGCCCAGTACCTTCCTTATCACGCTTTCCAGACCTCCAAGGAGGAGATGAGGAAAGAAAGTTCCCCGAGGGAGTCTAGTGGCATTTGGGAGCAGGGGTCCAGGTGGCTCAACTGCCAACCCCAAACTTTCCCTGACTTTTCCTAATCTGTCAGCCTCTCTTCTTATACATAAGACATACAGAACATCTCCTGCTGTCACATTTCTGTCCTTGGACAAACTTGGGTTTGTCTTTCAGAAATAGTTTCCTCTGAAATTCAGCGATGTGGGTCTGCACAGTCAGCCACCTCGCTTCTCCCCAGGAATGGAAATGGATGTAGACCTCATCCGCAGTGAGGCAGGCCGCTGCCCACGACACAACAAAAGGCTTCACTGGGAACTCAGAAAAGCACAAAGCTAGTAAATATATGATTAGAATGCATAACATACATAGAAAACATAAGTGATTAGAATAAGTGTTAAATTACCTGTTATCAGATTATCATGAATAAGAAAATGTCGGGTCGTTTACAGCAAAACGGAAGAATACAAACACGTGGGCAGGAGTTTAAGCTCTTTCCCAGTTACATTTCGCTTGTAAATATCATGATTTAGGCCAACTCTGGTTTTGCTTTTTTCTTTGATGGAAAACTTTACCTTTGTTTTACATCCCAAGGTTTGGTTAAAAAGCTTTCACCCTTGGCCTGTACACAGTTTTTCATCTTGTGCCTCTCTTCTGCCGAAAATATCTACTGCCTGCGGGGCAGCTCTAATGACTCTAGGGAAAGAATCTGAGCTGTACCTGTGTTCTGCGCGTCCTCCAAAAAAAGCTTGGGTCCCTAAAGCCTCTTGCTTGGTAAAGAACCACTTTCTGTGCCAGGCATTTTTTTCTCTGTACCACCTGGCTTCAATCTTAACCAGAAGAGAGAACACGCAGAGGCATGGCTGGTCCTAAGATGGACTTCCTGCAGCTATCTTTCCAACCAGCTTAAGTCTCACCTGACCTTCTTCTTTCGCAAAATCTCCTTCCTTAGAAAGCTAATGTTGGTGTGGTAGTTTAGTCTTTATCAAGAAATAAGGGCTACTCTGTGCAGGACATGGTTTCTCTCTCCAGGGTTTTCAGCACATAAGGAGAAGGAACAGATACATTTAACCCAGGCATCCAAGGTATTGGATATCGGCACATCCAAGGAGTGCCAAGTTAACGCAGGAGGCCAAAGGTGCTGCTGGAATTCACAGGAAAGTCCTTCCCTAGAGCCCAGGAACTCAGGAACGCCAGGTGAATGGTGCTACCTGAAGGGGAGTCCATACAGCTCTGCAGACAGAGAGATGAAGGGCAGGCCACACAGAGAGAGCGTGAGGAAAGGAGAAAGCACATAGGCAGTGTGTTCATGTCCTGGGGCTGCCGTAACAAATTGCCACGAACTTGGTGCCTCTAAACAACAGGAGTTTATTCTCTCACAGTTCTGGTGCCTGGAGTCTGGAGTCAAGGTGTCAGCAGGGCCGTCTGCCCTCTGCAGGCTCTAGAGAGAAGCCCTGCTTGCCTCTGTCCAGCTACTGGTGGCAGCCGGCAGTCCTTGGCACTTCTTGGCTTGCAGCTGCATTGCTCCAGTCCCTGCCTCTGTCCTCACACGGCCTCATTCCCTGTGTGTGTCTCCGTGTCTCTCCTTATAAGGACAACAGTCCTTGGGTTTAGGGCCCACCCTAGTCCAGTATGACTTCATCATAACTAATTACATCTGCGAAGACCCTACCTACTTCCAAAATCAAGCCACATTCTGAGGTTCTGAGTGGGCGTGAATTTCAAGGGGATGATATTCAACCCACTACACCGAGTGTTCAGAAAATACTTTGATGTGAGTGGGAAGTTTGTCAGGGAATAACAGCAGGCAGAGTTCAGACTGAGAAAGATGCTAAGCACTAATTTATAGGCTAAGAATCGCTCCCATGGGTAGAGAAAGCAATAACAACCCCTGAGATTTATGTAACACTTGCCCTGTGCCAGGCACCGTTCTGAGGTATGTATGTACTATTATCCCATCTTACAGATGTAGAAACTAAGGCACAGAGAGACAAAATAAAACACCCATGACCAGAAAGAGGCAGAGCCAGGATTTGCATCAAAGCACTGGCTGGAGAGTCCATGCCCCTCACTCCCATTCCCCTTCTAAACATTTTTAAATACATTTGACCAGAACAGGACATGCAGTGGTTCCTTTCCATGGGCAATGATCTTGTAAGCAAAGAAATAAGCCGTTTGCCTTTGGTCCAATTGAACGTGGCCACTGGCCAGGAGAAGCAAGGAGCCCCTTTAATTGGTGTCAGTGTCTAGACCTTTGAATGAAGGGCCTGTTGTGGTCAGCATTATTGCCCTATTATCTCTACAGCACTTGATTTTTCTGAATTTTCATGAATGGGGAAAGTCTTAATTTTAAACTGCTGGAACCTTCATGGATCGGGTTGTTTGCAAGGGATCCCACAAGTCAACTAAGCCATGCCCCTTCCCTTCCTGTAACTTAGACGCACAAGTACACCTGGCAGTGCCCTAGTCTTACCTGGTTACCATTTCTAGTGCCTTACAACTAGGATGACCACCCTTCCCAATTTGCACGGGACTGACGGATTTCTTGGGATGTGGGAATTTCAGTTCAGAAAATGACTGGACAGTCCTGGGCAAACCAGGACATGTTGGTCACCATACATACAACCCCCCTTATCATGCGCCACTGGGAGGTTCTTTCCCTAACAAAGGTGAGCTCCAGCAGTGTCCACAGAGCCGGGTGTCTGTCTTGGATGGTATCCTGCATTTTCAGAGGTACAAATAATGTCTTGATTCCTGTCAGTGGGAAGGTATCTAGAAGTAGGCAGCACAATGGTAAAAATAAGTGCAAGTAGTGGAGTTATTTAGAATGGTGCTATTTTTCTTATAGGAGAAGAAGATGAGGAGGAGCCTGAGATGCCTGTTGGCCCCCGCCCCCGCCCACTCTCTGAGCTGCACCTTAAGGAGAAGGCAGTGCCCATGCCCGAAGCCAGTGCATTTTTCATCTTCAGCCCCAACAACAGGTGTGTGAGAATGGTGGGGAAAGGGGAACTCTGCTCTCTGCATGAGACAAGCCCAGCAAGTGCCGGCATCCTCCAACTTCTGGATGGAGGCTTGAACTCCCCCACTTACCACAGCTTGTTTAAACAGGCACTATTTAAGTAAAGGAGTCTGGATTCCAAATCAGAAGACCTGTGTTTTTCTCTCCATTGTTTGAAACGTGTAAACTCTATTTCTATCCTTTTGATAATGACTCTTGGTAATTTACTAAGTCTATTTAACTTAAAGTCTGAAGTTAAACAAGAACGTGGAGCTCCTCCTGTGCAACAGAAGCAGCTTAGACTGTTTTAATTCCTCTCAGCCCCTCCTGCCTTAGATGTGATTATTGATTACTCCTTTAACCCAACAAGGGAGACAGTATTTCACCATCATTATTATTATTATTTTATATATGTATATATGTAAAGTTCCTTTAGTTCCTTTATGGTAAATTCACTTGGCCTCTGTTTATCTGTAATTGTTTTCATTTCTTGTTCTTGAAAGATGGTTTTGCTGTGTACACAATTTTAGATTGACATGTTTTGCCCCTCAGCATGTTAAATGTATAATTCCACTGTCAAGTCACCAGTCACACCAACTCTCTTTCTTTTGTAGGCAATCTGCCCCTTATCTCTAGTTGCTTTTAACATCTTCTATTGCCTTTGGTGCTGTACATATTAACAACCATGTATCTGGACATGGATTTCTTTCCGTTTATCCTGATTAGAATATGATATGCTTCCTAAGTCTATGGATTTATATTTTTCTTCAGTTCTTGAACAACACTAAAGACTAGAATAGAATTTCTAATTCTTGAAAAGTTGCAGCCATAATCTCTTTAAATATTGTCTCTCCTTCATTCTCTCTATTCTTTTCCTCTGGCATTCCAGTTAGGCATATGTTAGACCTTCTGGTTCCGTCCTCCCTATCTCTTAATGTGTTATGCACATCTTTCATCTCCTTGTCTCTCTTTGGTATTCTGGGTAATTTCTTCAGATATATCTTCCAATTTCTTAACTCTCTCTTTGGCTTTATCTATGTTACTGTTTAAACCAGTTTTTATATCAACTGTTACATTTTTTCATTTCAGACAGTTCCATTTGTTGCTTGATTTTTCCAGATCCATCTGTCTATATCTAATGGTTTCCTATGATTCTGTCATCTTTGTGATCAAGTCCTTTATTTCTTTAAATATTTCAAATATGGTTGTTTCATATTCTATATGTGATCTTTCCAATATACACAGTCTTTGAGAGGTCTAAGTCACTTCTTTTTGTTTTAAAGATTGACATGGCCTGATGAATGGTGCCATGTCCATGCGCAGGATCTGAACTGATGAAACCCTGGGCTGCCGAAGCGGAGTGTGTGAATTTAACCACTCAGCCATGGGACTGGCCCTGTCTAAATCACTTCTTTGTTGTTTCTTCTGATTTCCCGTCTTAGCAGCTCATTTTCTTATGTGTTTAATGATCTTTGGCTGACTTCAATACTTCATCTTAATTGATGAGATTCCTGTGGACTTAAATTAGGAGTGGGAAGCTTTCTTCTAGATGCCCCTGGAGGGTGTTGGCTCAGCCTAGAGTCCCAGGCTCCTCTGCCCCACCTCAAGACTGGCTTGAAATACAGTTTCCTGACAGCAGTGCTGATACAGGCATCTGTCCTCAGGCACCTCTGCCTTTCCTGGCTCCCTATCACACAAACCCAGCTCAGAGGGATTGTCTGTCTGTTTGAAAGGGATGATCGCTGCAGACCTCTGCTGACTCTCATGAAACCAGCATTGTTTCAAAGAGTCAGTCTGCCCAGGATTTGGTGCTTCTGCAGCCATTGGGTCTCCTGGAGCATCCGGTCAGCTGCTGCCAGGAGCAGAGGCCGCGGACCTGGACTCAAGCCCTCACTCCCTCATGCTACAGGCTGTGTTTCTGGGCAAACCTCTCCTGCCTGGGTTTCAGTGTTTTTATCTATAAAATGAGGATGATAATAACACCCACACCTCCCTTCCTAAGCTGTTGTCAAGATGAGATGTATATAAGACACCTTTGGCATTCAAGGATCCAGCATTTGTGGTACTATCAACGAGTGTCCAGAGTGCCACATGTGTAGTTCTTTGTATCGGGCTGAGGGGTAGAATTGAATTGCACGCCTTGAAGCTATTACGGGAGCAAATCAGCTGGCCAGAGTATATTCTTAGCCAGTATCTCAGTATCCACATCTCTGGGTGGATCTGTTGTTCCTTATACGTAAAAATGTGAAGTAGATCTTATAAAGTGATTTTTTTTAATGATGGGGAAAAGTCCCCCAACAAAACCGGTTAATGTCACAGCAGTATTTGAAAATTTAGAGATTCCAAAAGGTCTCAGATGTAACCCTCCAAAATGTCTAAAGTTTACCATCTGTGAAAGTGCTTGAGAATACAAAGTTCTGTACAGATACGCATCGTGGTGGGGGGGGGAGGCAGGGGCTGTGGTTGTCACTCCCCAACAGCAGTCAGACTTCAGGCTGCAGTGCCCACACCCCAAACCAGCGAGCTCCTGCTGCAAGCTAAGGGAAGGGGTTGAGGCTCCTGAGACCCAGGGAGCCGCTTCCCTCAGCTTGACCACATGCTTCCCTCCTTCTCTCCCCCTCCCCACGCAGATTCCGCCTCCAGTGCCACCGCATCGTCAATGACACGATCTTCACCAACCTGATCCTCTTCTTCATTCTGCTCAGCAGCATTTCCCTGGCTGCTGAGGACCCCGTCCAGCACACCTCCTTCAGGAACCACGTACGTATTCCCTTTGTCCTCTGCATCCCTTCTTCCCGGGACTAGGACTGGGCCCACAGCTTCTGTTGTGACCTCATTGTTTGATCAAGAGCCCAGTTCCAAATCTCATAGTCAAAGGCATAATAAACATTTCTTTAAAAGCTTACAGCTTTGGTAGAAACCCGTCTTAGGACCATAAGCAAGTAAGAGCACGTGGACCCAATGCCTCAGGCTGGCCTGACTGGCAGAGGTCAGGACTTTCATTGTTCCGTGGATGTTCCTCAGGAAGCTCTGGTTCCCTGTAAACTTAGTAAAGAGTAGCCATTGACCTCCTGCCTTGTTCCCAGGATGCTCTGACCAGTCCTAATCATTAGGAAGAGAGGGGAAGCACTGGCAAATAGGTGTCAGTGATCAGGCTGACCTTATATAAAAGAGAGCCTCAGTGACCTTTTGTAGAGTAGAAAACTAAATTTGGAGACCCACTCAAGGCTCTGGTGAACAACATTAAAGGCTAGAATAAGAATTTCTGCATCTTGAAGTCTCAAAACTTTGTTAAATCCCAACCCGGTGGGCACGAAGAGAAGAGCCCAGCAATCTAAAGCCATAGCCATGCCGAGCCCCTCGCTGGTCTGCAGCCTGCTTGATGCAGAGCTTTCTTACTGAGCGAGGTCTTAGGCCCAGCTTTGACCCACCACCTGAGCTATAATAAAGCATGAAACCCGGTAGCCTGCCCCCAGCCTGGGGGGCCTCACCTGGAGCGTGCGCCTTCCCATTGCCTCAAAGGCCACAGCGCCAGTACAGATTTCCACCAACATGAGAAGCTAGCTGAGTCACACCAACGTGAGTTAAGCATTTTGCATATTTCTGCAAAAAAAATAGCAAACCCCACTCTCTGTCCTTTTGACAAGCATCCCAGTGTCTGATTTGGGTTTCTTAGTAAAGTGGATTTGTGAGAAAAGTGTCCAACCAGACACGGCCCAGACCCAGGACCAGTTGAGGCCTGCCTGCCAAGCTCCCTCACTCTCTGGGGACCTCATCCAGAGCCACGAAGCTGCCTGAGGCCAGCCCACCGCAGTATCCCATGCTGTGTATGTGCCCCTCAGCTCCTGACTCGATTCCGTCTGTCTCCACGTGGAAGGGCTCACGGGACGCGTGTCCTGGTTTTGAAGTGTGACTCCTTTTCTGGTGAACATTGCTGACCTCTCCCCCCTTCCTGTTGTCGTCCCTTCTCCACCCCATCCCCACCCTGTTTCTTTTTGTTTTGCAGATTCTGTTTTATTTTGATATTGTTTTTACTACCATTTTCACCATTGAAATTGCTCTGAAGGTAAACCACATCCCCTCTGCTCCTCTTCCTGTCCTGCTCGTACGGGCACTGGCTCTCTGCTGTCTGTCGCTAACACACGTGCTCCTGTTGGTGTCTGGTTCACTCACAGAGCCACTAATCCGATTGTGCTTATTTTTCAGATCCTAGGCAATGCAGACTATGTCTTCACTAGTATCTTTACATTAGAAATTATCCTTAAGGTAATGCAACCTGAGCAATGACTCTCGCTTTCTTTCTCTCTTTCTGCTCTGTATGCCTGTCTCTTTTCTCTCGTTTCTTTCACTTTCTTTTTCATTCTCAAGCCTGAAATTGCAAGAATTAGTGCCCCTCACTTTCTTCTGTGTGCTTGCTCAGGCTCGGGCCAGAAGAACCCACCGCCACCCAGTGCCTCCTCTTGGCCTGGGAAAGGCATACGGCTGACAGGGTTGTCACCGGCTCGGGCACTGCCCTGTCAGCAGTGCCCCACACATGCCCACACACACCCACACACACACCTACACACACACACCCCCCACACACACACACCCATCTCCTGGTAATCGGTAACTGATCCCTGCTTAGAGCCCTTCCCTCCTCCTGCCCAGAGGAAATGCCACACGAACTCCCCAAGTGGAAGAGCCCACAGGGCATGGAAGAATCCCTTTGGCCGCCCCCTCGATGCCCGTTATCTCCACCTTCCTCAGCACTTGCAGCAGATATCAGGGCTGAGCTGGAGCTGGGGCGGTGTGATGGGAATCATGGGCCTAAGGCAAGAAATGGGCCAGTCTCCCCACTGGGGCTTTTGACAGACACCCCCAGATGACTTCTGAGCCCTCAGGTACTTGCCCAGAAGCCCACTCCAGTGTCCCTTGCCCTGAGCCTGGAGGAGGGAGAGTTTGACTGGAGAGCTCGGCCCAGGGCTCTGACAACGGAGTGCTAGAAGGGGCCGGAGCCCCTGCCCCGAGCCCAGCTAGAGAGCACCGGCCCGGCCCGGCCGCTGTGGGTGCTGGTGGCCATCATGGAGCTGTCACCCTGCAGCTGTTGAGCCCACCTCGGAAGGCACTGGAAAGAGAGAGAGTTTTTCTGTTTTATATTAATATATTACCTACATTTATTTTATTATTTCTCAGTTTTTCCAGTATACCACTGGGCCCTAGCCCAGTGCCTCCCTAGCCGGTTCATCAAGACTCGGGTGCGAGTTCCGAGGCCTGGGGAAGTGCGTCTCAGCGCTTGTCCTCAGAGCAAGGGGATGGACTATGCCCTCACGCCACACAGCAGAGCCATGGGCTCAGAACTCATGCTTTGGCTGCGTGTCTTTTTCCTGGAGACCCACCTGGGACCCCTCCTCCCTGGAGGCCCAGGCTCCCTTTCCCCGCTTCATGTGGCTGATGCGAGCGCCAGTGTCCGCACCTGACCGCGTGCCGCGCCGGCCCGCAGACCTTCCTTTCCTGGTGGGACCTCCCAAGTCATGACCCATTCCCTTAATGGACGTGACAGTTCTGTCACATCCAGACGCAATTTGAGTGGGGCAGTTCGGGTGCCTCGCTGTTTGGTGTGTCCTGAGAGGCTCACTCGTCCCGACCCTGGCTTCTGTCCCTGCTTCCAGCTAACCGAGAGCCTCCTCAGGTTTCTCTTCTACTCAGAGAGAGTGGGTCTGACCAGGCCCTGATTCCTGGGCGTGGGGAGAGGCAGCCAAGCTTTATCTGGCTGTATAAGATGCCCTCTGTAAATCCCCTTTCCATGGTGACCTGGTTTTTCCTGGACTTCAGACTCAGGGAGGCACACAAACACCCAAAATTCTGTCCTGGGACAAGAAAAGCTCTCAGGCCCAATTCCCAGTACCCCTCCACAGAGCGTCCCTTGTGGATTTCAATGGTGCTATTTTCCCTTCAAGGTTGCCATACAAGCAGAAGTGAAAGGTCTCTGCAAGCATTGTCATGACAAGACCCTTCCCTCCCTCCCGCCCCCTCCTTCTGATCTCTTTGATGCTTAGTGTGCTTCTAAATATAAACCCCAGCCCGGAACACTCCCCTCAGCTCCTGCCCGCTGGGTCCCTCTGCCCTGCCTGAAGGCCCAGCATCCTGCCATGCCACAGAAAGTGATGGTCCAGTCGTCCAAGGGACATTTCCTAGCGGGAACAGTTGAAAGACCTGGGGATGTTTGGCCTTAAAAACAAAAGGCTTATAGGACCACAACAGTTGGCCTGAATACTGCAAAGGACTGTCTCCTACAGGAGGGAGAAGGTGGAGCCAGGACCAACGAGTAGAAATGACAGAAGATACAACACTTTTAATAACTAGAAGAGCTGCCCAGAGAGGCGGTAGTTGTCCGTGGCTGGACAGAGGACATTCCTGCCCATCCAGCTCAGAGTCAGTGATCTTGTGTCACACTCCTTTTCTCTCCTCAGGCTGAAAATACCCACACAGTAGGCTTTTCCTGGGCAATGACTTAGAACTTTAGGAAGCAGGAACTGGGTGGGTGGCAATCAGCAAACAGGGTAAAGGAAGGACATGTGCACTAGGTACCTGAACCTGGCCTTGTCTTAGCCCCAAATGCCACAGGTGACTTACAAATGAATGCTCCATTTTTCCAGCGTCCACTTGCCCTTTCTCCAATAGCCGCTCTTCTTCTGGCCCTGCCTGGCGCGTGCCCCTACACACACACACACACACACAGACTCACTCACACACACACGCACTTTCTGGAGTGCTGGTCTTATTCCAGGTGCCCTGACAAAACTGGAGCCCAAAGTCAAAGAACAAAAGTCAGCCCTCTGAGCCCAAGCGGTCCACCTATTTGAGAAATGCTTGTCCCCGAGTGTGGACAGCTCGTGGAGCTCAGTAGTGTCCTCACAACATCCAAGCCAGGAGCGAGGTGAGATCAGACCCGGCACCTTCTCTAAGGCTGAAAGTGAAGTGGCTCAGGGAGGCACTCAGCCTTCTGCAGGCACGGAGCCTCTGGGGTTAGCACAAGCTGCCCAGGACCAGTCTCTGGGGTCCCGGATCTCCGCTGAGAGATGGGGCAGCAGTGAACTCCAGATGGCAGGCCTCGGCAGAGATCTCCAGCGATAGTCCCCTGCAGCCTTTTATATAATGTAGCCACTTCCAGAAACTGCTGCAGGACACAGGTGCCTGCATCCCCTGTGACCCCCTGCGGCAAGAGATAAATGGAAAGAATTAGGCTGCAAGAGCTATTTTTGCCAATTTCCCCTGTGTTGGTTTTTGAATTGCTCTGCAGACATGCGCCCTGGAGATGCTCTGATTCCAAAGAGAGACACTGGACCCCAGATGACCAGACTCTCCGTCTCTCAGCCTTCAGCTCCTAATTTCTCCCTTTGGCTGATGCTTCGTGGCCCATGGCCTTTCATAGCCCTTAACCTGGAAATCCACTGGCCCTGAATTCAAGCCAACAAAATTGGAAAGGCTGTTTGTTGAGCACCCGCAGTGGCTTTATATCAAGCTCTGAGGGAGGCCTGTCACAGTCCTTGTCATCCTCTGTGCTCCCCTTTTCTTTTACAAAGGGCTTCTGTGTAGATTTTCTACAGGTGCCTCACAAAAGCAGGGAAGAGTACACCCACTTTATAGATGAGGAAACGGAACTTCCCTCACACGGGAAGAATCTGAAATCCAAATTCAAGCTCTCTGGCACCAAGTTCAGTTCAATGACATCTAACATTTATATAGGGCTCACTGTCTGCAGGCTCATGTTCTCCACGTAAGAACTCAACTGATGCTTACAGCCCTATAGATATTCTCATTGCCCCCATCTTTCAGATGAGGAAACCGAGACGCAGAGAAGTAACTTGCTGCAGGCAGACAAATAAAATACGGTAGGGTTGGGATTCGAACTCAGGAGGCCTGGCTCCAGAGCCTATGCTTGTAATCCTTGTACCATGCTGCCCCTGTGAACACACAGCTCTGGCCCTTAAAGAACATACAGTCTAAAAGCAAGACAGTAGAATTGAGCTTAGAATATTTGGCACAGATCATAAGCACTATCTGAGGCTGGGAAGTGGAGGGATCCTAATTGCCAGTTATTGGTAGAACTTCTCTCCTGGCATTAAAGTGACTGTCCCAGTTTGCCTGAGACTAGGGGGCTGCCCCAGGACACCGGGCTTTCAGAACTCAACCAAGAATGTCCTGGGAAAACCAGGACGGTTGCTGACCCTCCTGGACACACCCCAACGGATGCCTCAGCTGGCCCTGAGGGCAGATAGAACTTGGAGAGGAGGTTGGGAAGTTTGCATACAAGGGAAGCCCTGGGCAGCCTCAGCACAGGGCCCCTCAGGCTGGAGCCACCTGCGATGAGGAACAGTGGAAATGAGAGGGGGATGGCTGGCCAGTTTGAAAGGGCTTCAAACAAGGATTGAAGAGTGGGACGTGGTCTGGTAGGTCTAAGGAGCCACTTATTCATCTGGAGCTGGGGGAATTCTTTGGTGGCTGTAGAAACAGTTGCAGAACGCTTTTCTTGACACTATCTCCTTCTGCAGTCCTGCCTGCCCCTCATTCCTCTGTCACCCCACTGCCCTTCAACTGGGCCCTGCCCAAGTGATGCTGTGGGAGTAAACGGTGGTATAAGGGAGTCTCTGGAGCTTGGACAGGAACCACTCATGCTGGTGTTTCTCTGTGCCTCCCTGCAGATGACTGCTTACGGGGCTTTCCTGCACAAGGGCTCTTTTTGCCGGAACTACTTCAACATCTTGGACCTGCTGGTGGTCAGCGTATCCCTCATCTCCTTTGGCATCCAGTGAGTAGGGCTCCCTCAGCCCAAGATAGGGGCATGCAACTAGGAATGGGTGTCAGAAAGGACAACCAAGAAACCAAGACTCTGGAGGGCCTTCCTGCACAGCCAGCAGTGTGACTGTGATGGGAATGGGGTGGGGCTTCTGACTTATACCGCATGGTGGCTTTCATTTCTTGTGTTCATGTCCTCAATGGTGTGAGCCTTGGGGTACGTTGATCCCGCAAGAAGATGTTAACTATCTGGATCTTGCCGTGACAGGCAGGGCTGGACCCAGATATAAGGAGAGGGGCTTTCCTCCCTCCTCCGCCGAGTGCCCAGTGTACTTGGCTACCCTCAACTCCAATGGCCTATCATTGCCATGGCCCACCCTGATCTCCCCCGTCCGTCCTCCCTCCCTTTCTCTCACCTCTCTCCCGAGTCAAAGCAGCTGATGAGAGAGAGAGCTGGTGAGCAAGAGAGAGGAATTACTGACTCTCAATCTTGGCTGCACAGTGGAGTCACCTGAGCAGCTTTAAAGAAGACATTGCCTGGATCCCTCCCCCACAGTGTTTTATTTAGTTGGTCTGAGGTACAGCCTGGGCTTTAGGAGTTTTAAAAGCTCTCCAAGTGACTCTACTGTACAACCAAGGCTGCGAACTTGCTCAGGTTTAAGAGGATCTGGTTATGAGTTTCTCCCAAGTTCCATCAGCTGATAATATTAACCCTGCACTTTAACTTTCAAAAGCACTTTCACATACACATTCTTCTAAGGCCCTCATGAAAAACCTCAGAGGTAGGCAGGGCACGCACAGTTACCATCATTTTATAGATAGGAAAACTGACGTTCAGGACATGAGACTTCCCAAGATCACACCAATGGCAGAGAAGAGGGTTCTGGGTCTCCCTTCCCAAGAGTCTTTTCATGATCAGCTAGAAGGAGTGGAGATGGGGGCATTAGGATGTGATCATCAATTATATTACCCAAAACTGTCCTCCTGGGAGTCTAAAGGTCTAGATTTTAATCCCAGCACTACCACTCAATCCTGTTTAACCTTGAACCAGGAATTCTCCCCTTTGGTCTGTGCTCTCCCAACCTTTAAAGCCCTTCCATAGTGATTCGATGCAAATGGACTCCCTCCCTGAGATACGGGGATAGATAGGAATGTCCTCTGAATCCTTTGGAATACAAAAGGCATGAACCAGAGAAATCCAATTTTCTACCAGCTCCCTCTTGAGTATATTGTTGATGTAAATAATCCGTAACCAAGCTATAAATGAAATTGGGTTGAGTTTATTCTGAGCCAGGTCTGAGGACTAGCCTAGCCCAGGGCTTTCCTTCCCCAAGGAAGGAAGGGCACCAAGAAGTGGAGTGTACAGAGTGGTTATATACCCTCAAAGAACACGTGTCACATATGACTGAAATGTCCCTTTTACAAGGGTCACGAGACTGCCCTGTTGGCACAGTGATTGATGGACTCAGCAGGTAGTAGGTCTGCTGTCTTGGTGGACACAGCAGGGTGACAGATCTGCTGTCTCAGTCTGAGTGGTCATGGGTGAGCACAGCAATCAATTCCTAGTCTAGGGAGAGATGCTTATCCTTAAGGAAGTGCCAACATGGGGGAAGTTGCATCTTTATCTTAAGGCCATTGGTTTTTGCCTTTGGGACACAGCAAATGCCTAAAACAGATGTACAATGCATGCTCAACGGCCATGTCAGACCCTTTTGGAAAAACAAGGTCAGGCCCAATTAGGCTTACACCCAATGGCTTCCATACTCCAGTATATCCTATTGCTTGCCATTTGTTTGTCAGTATCATCCTGACAATGTGAAGAATGAAATCAGCACTTTGCTGACATGTCATACATGTTTTAGGTCCTGAGGTGGGTATAACGCTCGCCAAAAGCTTGAGTGGACGTCCCAATCAGAAGGTTAGCATGTGAGGGTTGGGATGCCCTTAGTTGCTCACCAGCCTGGCGTGGTGATAAGCCCCACCTGGGTTGATGGATAACTCCAGAAATCACACAGGCCTCTTGCCGAGGGGCCTGTGGGGGGACCTGCGCCCTGGTATCTTCTTTCCACCAGGGAACAGCAGTGGCCTGAGGCTCCCGGGAGTTCTGGCAAGGCCCTGGCATGCCAAATATGTGGAACCTGTTGTATAGTATCTATTCCTTCAAGTGCTGCCATGTGCTACGCCAGAGTGGGTTTTACATATGAGTATATTGGGCAGTTCCCCAGGACATGCATTTGGGGATGAGCAGCAAAATATCTCCTCATCATGCGCACCACCTGCAGCCACAGGCCTGAAGTTCCACCGTTTGTATGGTATTTCTTCAGGTTCAATGATGTCTTCATCGGGCATAATAATAAAAACTGCCATTTACAGACAATCCTCAACTTACGATGGTTTGACTTATGACTTTTCGGCTTTACTATGGTACAAAAGCAATATACGTTCAGTAGAAACCGTAGTTCGAATTTTGAATGTCGTTCTCTTCCTGGGCTAGCGATATGCAGTGCGATCCTCTCTCCTGATGCTGGGCAGCAGCAGCTGCAGCTCCCGGTCAGCCCCACAATCACGAGGGTAGACAACTGATATACTTACAACCATTCTGCACCCAGACAACCATTCTGTTTTTCACTTTCAGTACAGTGTTCAATCAATTACATGAGATATTCAACAATTTATTATAAAATAGGCTTTGTGTTAGATGATTTTGCCCAGCTGTTGACTAATGTATGTGTTCTCAGCACGCTTAGGGTAGGCGAGGCTAAGCCATGATGTTCGGTAGGTTAGGTGTATTAAATGCATTTTTGACTCATGATATTTTCAACTTACAGTGGGTTTATAGGGACAAAACCCCATCATAAGTCGAGGAAGATCTGTACTCAGTTCGTAACATGTGCCGAGCACACTGCTAGATGATTCACGTACGTTTTCTCATTTAATCCTTGCAAGAACCTTATGAGGTGATTACTGTCCCACTTTACAGATGAAGAAACTAGGGCTCAGAAAAGTTAGGAAATTCACCCTCGGTGACTTGGCTGGTAAGTGCAGAGCTGAGGTCTGAATTCAGGTTTGCCTCATCTAAACCTCTTCTCTTTGACACTATAAACACCCGCCTTGAGCAGCACATTATATTGCTAATGACTTATGGTGAATTGCTTTTCATATTATTTACTCAATAACAGAAAAGTCCTAGGGTCACAGGCGAGTTCCAGGCTCTTTTGGGGTGGGAGATGGGAGTAGAGAATGGTCCCAGCATGAGAAAGTCTGCCAAACAGACTTTACGTTTTCTCAAGTTTACCTGAGATTAGCCTGTCAGGACACCTCCTCACCACAAGCAGGAGAAGCTTACTCCCCTACCCTGTTTCTCTCTCTCAGGTCCAGTGCAATCAACGTTGTGAAGATCTTGCGAGTTCTCCGAGTCCTCAGGCCTCTAAGGGCCATCAACAGGGCCAAGGGGCTAAAGGTGAGCTCGGTGGGCGTAGGTGGAGAGCCATCTACCCAGCAGACATCAACTGGTCTGTGAGTTGGTGAAAGCTAAGTGAGGTGAGGGATGGGCTAGAGGGAGAAGCTGCGGTCAGGCCAAGTGGCTGCTGTCTGGAAGCCTGGACTCTCCTGCCTACACCTCCAGTCCCACTTCAAGTCCTGGTTCCATAAACAGAACAATGACAGAGGCAGCCATTCAAAATCTCAACTCCAAAGCAAAATTTTTGCAAAAAGAAGACCTGCACAGAAACCCAATGCCCCCACATGGTGATGAGGTGCCTATATTCCTACCCCTATAAAATGGGACCCTCCAGCCAATCCCTCACCTCACTTAGCGAGGCTTTTATCCCTGTAGTCACCTGAGTCCAATGGAGGACTTTGAGTTCTGCTGGGTTCCATCACGATGTGACCCTGGGAAGGTGTTTTGCCTCTTTGAGTCTAATTTCCCCCACTTGTGGTAAAGGGACTACCCATGCTGCCTCCTCAGAGAGGACCGGTTAAAGGAAGGCACGTGCTGAAACCATGTCTCCTTGCCCTGCCTTCTCTTCCCACTGCAGCACGTGGTTCAGTGTGTGTTCGTAGCCATCCGGACCATCGGGAACATCGTGATTGTCACCACACTGCTTCAGTTCATGTTCGCCTGCATTGGGGTCCAGCTCTTCAAGGTTAGTCTTGGCGCTGATTTGTGGTCCTGCTTCCTTCTTCTCCTATCAGAATTCCCAGGAAAGGGAGCTGGCAGATACAACAGGAGGAGGACAGTGGCCTGGGTCAGACTTGGGATGAATGTAACCTCCAATCACAGGCCTCTTCTGAGCTTCCCAAACCAGAAGAGGGAAGAGCCTAGAAGGAGGCATTGCTCCACCAGGCCAAAGACCCCTCACTCTCTCAGCGCCACTTGCCCTTCAGGTCCCTGCCTTTCCTTCTGGCAAGAAAGGGAGAAGGGCTCATGCTCTGACACCTCAGTATCAGTCGCCTGCTTAAAATACACAGTGGTTCCCCATTATCAACAGCATTGTCACCCTTCTCTGCCCAGCTCTCAGAACCCTGCCTCTGTCCAGGTTCTCTCTCACTGCTTCCTGGCAAGGCCCCTCAGCTATAGGGAGGCCAGCCTCCTCCTTGGTTTCTGCTCTTTTCTGCCTTAATCCTTTGATTCCTACTATTCTCCCATCTGAAGCATTCCTCCCCCTGCCTTGTCCCCCCGCCGTATAAACTTCCACTGATTTCCTCCATCTAAGCCCAGTTTCATGTCCACCTTCCTCGCGAGACCTTCCTAAGGAGTCCAGCTCGCGTGGATTGGAGTTCCCTTTCCTTTGAATCCCAGTGGTGCTTGCGGCACTGAGCATCTTCATTCGCTGACTGCTTTGTGTAAGTGAGTTATGTCGTCCCCATCTGGATTCTGTTCTCCTCACACTTTGTTGCCCCAAGTCCCTACACAGTGCTGGGCCACAGTGATGATCACTAATCATTTTTGATTGCTTCATGATCAATAAGGATTCATGATAAAATGATTCATGACTAATGAGCATCTCCAGTCACTTTGTTCTTCTGCCTTCCAGGGAAAGCTCTACACCTGTTCAGATAGTTCCAAACAGACCGAGGCAGAATGCAAGTGAGTACAGGCTGGAGGCAGCCAGAGCCCAGGCTGGATAACTCTGGGCGTGAGAGGAGGGTCATCCCATTCTTCCTCAGACAGAGTGGCAGCTGGACTTTTACCCCTGGGTAGTCTGGTCCCATTGCCATGACATGTAACGTTCTCTATTCCTGAAGGTTCTGCCCACTGAAGTTCTTCCCAATGGCTAGAACTGTGGGGTTTAAGCCTAGCCGGTCCCATCCCACCCAACATGCCAGGAGTCATTGGTGGGTCAGGTGTGAAGGGAGATGGGGGACCCCAAGATTAACTCCTTCTCCTCCCTTCTCAGGGGTAACTACATCACATACAAGGACGGGGAAGTTGACCACCCCATCATCCAGCCCCGCAGCTGGGAGAACAGCAAGTTTGACTTCGACAATGTTCTGGCGGCCATGATGGCCCTCTTCACGGTCTCCACCTTTGAGGGGTGGCCAGAGTGAGTATGCATGTCAAGGCCTATCTGCCCTGATAGTAGAGGCCAAGACAGTGGCCCCTCACACACTCCCCAAGTTTTGTTACTACCCCACGCTCCTTCCCAGAGGTCATACTTACCTGTATCCTCCCCAGGCAATGAGGATGTGTTTCTAGAACAATCTGTAGGCCATGGTTCCTGCTGAAACATAGACTCTTCTTTTTCTAGACGATGTCAACATTTCAGAAACTCCAACCAAAAATGAGCTTCTTTTAGCTCCGCTTCCCCACCTCAGAGTGAGCCACGATGACAGGGCCTCTGGGAGTGGGGTGCGGGGAGAGTTTCTGCAGGTGTGGGCCCTTGGCTCACCACAGAATTCAAGATTCCCACTCCCAGTGTACACTCACTGTGAGTAAAGATGGCGGAGATGTCTCTGTTTCACCAGACTCTGCCCTACTCTCCTTAGAGAAGGCTTTGTCTATATTTACAATGGAAAGTAAGAAAGGGATGGAAGCCCGGATCCACATTCCTCTGCAGAGGTAATGCCTAGACCAGCCTGGTCGGCCTCACACCGCGTCACCTCTACCAGGCAGCTGATCCATCAGGTGCTCCATGTATCTTCATACAGACATCCGCTTCCCTCACCCCCAGTATGTATCCCAGTGAAATTATCATCTAAAAGTCAGAAAATTCTAAATATTTCCAAGCCAACAATAGCACATGAATCTTAGATGAGAGTCATCAGTATTATATGGTAAAACATAGAAGATACCTGCAGAATAACTAAGTGCCGTGCAAGGTAGTAAAGGAGAGGGGCTAATCCTTGTCCGTGAAGAGAAACAAGCTTCCTGGGCACATGTCCCAGGCCCGTCAATGGCGTATGCGTGGAAACCAGCTGAGTATCAATCCAAACCATTGCCGATGATCGAATAAGCCTGGGTCATTTTTTATCTAGTATTTTTATCTAAATGAATATTTACTCTCAGACAGGTTTATTTTACGTTCACTGTAACACCCTCTGAGTCTATGCTAGTTTGCAAAGCTCTTTCAATATTTACCAACATTTCCAGTATTTGAAGTCAATGTCCATGACTCATGTTACATTAAAATAGTTCTTGACAGTTTCAAAACACCTTCATATACATTATATCAACTATCCTGCCAGGTAGGAAAGTCTGGAATTATTATCTCCATTTTATAGATGAAGAATGTGAGGCTCAAAGACGTTAAGTGATTTGCTCAAGGTCAGATGGCCAGTAAGTGGCAGAGCTGGGACATGAACCCAGATCTTCTGACTCCTAGCCTAGCGCTGTTTCCGGCACCCCTGATCCCAGGGCTCTCTAGCAGCAGTGGTGCCATCATTCCTCAGAGGTGACGCTGCTTCTCCAGTTCCCTCTGTGGCGCCTGTCTCCTCCTCCAGGCTGCTGTACCGCTCCATCGACTCCCACACGGAAGACAAGGGCCCCATCTACAACTACCGCGTGGAGATCTCCATCTTTTTCATCATCTACATCATCATCATTGCCTTCTTCATGATGAACATCTTCGTGGGTTTCGTCATCGTCACCTTCCAGGAGCAGGGGGAGCAGGAATACAAGAACTGTGAGCTGGACAAGAACCAGGTAGCTTCCTAAGAAGAAGAGGAACAGGGCGGTGAGGGGGAGCAGGGTCACATGAGGAGTGGCGGCAGCCTGTGGCCCACCCAGAAGAGAGGCTATAGTCAGGCGAGAGACCCAGGCGGATACTGAAATCACCTGTCCTCTCCACAAGCAGAATAGGGCTCTCAGTCTTCTGGAAGGGCCCAGGCCAAAGAAATGCAAATCCTGCAAACCCAGATCTGGCAAATACATTCAGCCAACAAATATTTGTTAAGCTTCTACCTAAGGAAACCTTGTGATAGACCCTGTGGGAAAAAGACCTCATACCCTATCTAGAAGTTAACAAGTTGGAAAGTGCCTGTGTGGCTTGGCACAATTGATAAGGAGGAGAGAAACTAGAACCACGAGGGAGGCAGAGCTGTGGGGATGGGGAAGAGAAACTCACTATTGAATGATTTTTTAAGTAAAATACAGAGGCCTGTGCATGAGGTAGGGCAGGAAAGAGGTTTAAGTGGGAGTGACACAGTAATTCCCAGTACTGTGGTGTGTTCTATTAGCCTGTGAAAAAGAGCTGGCAGCTCCATTCGTGAGGAGTGATGTCAACATCTTGGGTTTAGACTCATCGTTTTGGCTGCTGTATGGACTTTGATTGGAAGTAACATAGGAAAAGAAGGAGGCCAACTGGAAAGTGTAGATGAGAGATGATTAGACCCTGATCTACTATCAGTTAATGGTATTAGAGATGGGGAGAATAGGAGGAGATCAAATGGGTCAGGCTCAGAGCCTGGACAGGAGGTGGAAGGTAAGAGAAGAGGCTGCAGTGACCCTCAGTTCCTGACCTGGGAATCTGGGCACAGTGCAGAGAATGGCCTGGATCTGTGCTGGACTCTCAAGAATCAAGTTAACCCAAGATCTCACCCCTACCCGTGAACTCTGCCTTTTGATCTTGTGGACACTGGTAAATAAGGAAGACTGATTTAGGACAGGAAAGAAAAATTGAGGAGAGAAGTGCCCCAAGGAGAGTCTGTGGCATAGGAAACAATCAATGAGAAGACCAGCTATCAGTCAGTCAGTAAGGACTTATCAAATGCCAGCTAAGCGTCAGCAGTCGACTAGGCATCAGTGAACTGGAAAGAATGCAGTACCAACCCCTTGACTAAACCTTGATAAGGAGATTGATGAGAGGAGATGCTCTCCTTGATTAAGGGAGTGATAGGAAGTCACAAAAATGTCCAAATAACATCTCAAACCTGTAAATGAGTTAGAGCAGTAGATTATTTCTCTGACTCTCAGAGAACCCTACCCCAGGGTGTGTAGTTTCATCTACATCCACCCTCCTCTGCCATCCCCCCACCATTATCCAGACTACTAACCCTACTCTCCCCCCATTCCTGCCCCACCCCTCCCACTGCCTCCCTCCCAGCGACAGTGTGTGGAATACGCCCTCAAGGCCCGGCCCCTGCGGAGGTACATCCCCAAGAACCAGCACCAGTACAAAGTGTGGTACGTGGTCAACTCCACCTACTTTGAGTACCTGATGTTCGTCCTCATCCTGCTCAACACCATCTGCTTGGCCATGCAGGTCAGTCCAAGGGGGGCCCTGGGCCCACGATGCCTGCATGGTAGAGAATGCTATGGGAGGATATGAAGTATGAAAGAGCTGCATGATCATGTCCAGTATGTCACCTGCATGTTGGCCAAGGGAGGCAGAAAGAGCAGAACTGTCTTCCTCTCCCAGTTGGAGAAAGACAAGTGTCCCTTCTCAAGGAGGAGCTCCTCTCTGGGACCTTATGAAAGGATCCGTAGGACCCCGGTTTGATAAAATGGAGAGAGTGAAAGAAATGGAGAACAAAAGGTGAGCTTGAAGTGTTGCTTGTTGTCAGTAAGGCGTGGGGTGTGGAGGTTGATTCTGCATCCCCTGTCTTCAGGAAGGTCACCTTGTGCGAGAGCTCTCTTGAGTGCCAGGAATCTCCATGAAGTTGTCATAGCCAATCAAAGTGGGAACACAGAGCTCTGCTGGCCTGTGTTTGCAGAGATGGCAGAGACGGGCAGAACTTGTAGGATTTTCTGATCCATCTGACTGCCCATGGAGATGTGGATGGCCTTCCAGGGCTTGGCTCAAGGAAGATCTCTGTTGAGAGGAAGGTGGGGCTGGTGTGGGGCTGTCCCTGCCTCGTTTTCACAGTCCTCCCTCCCTTCAGCACTACGGTCAGAGCTGCCTCTTCAAAATCGCCATGAACATCCTCAACATGCTCTTCACGGGCCTCTTCACGGTGGAGATGATCCTGAAGCTCATTGCCTTCAAACCCAAGGTAAGCCTCTGAAGAAAAGGCTCCTGGTCTACAGGTGCCAGAGGGATGGAGAAGAAGGGGAGGTGGGAGTGCCAGTGCTGAAAGAAGGAGAGCAAGGGCCAAAAGTAATCGGTGGAGGACCATATCTTCTCCGATGATAAATGCTCCAACTCCTAAGCCTACCAAGAGTTGAGCTAGGCCAACTCCTTGAAATAGAATCTCAGCTCATGGTCTAGACCATGGCTGGGATATACAGGAAACAGACTCCTCCCTGAGCTGAGCCTCTCCTTCTAGGGGAGGCAGATCATGGTCCTTCTTCTCCCATTTCCCACCCTGTCTCTGGCCCCATCCTCAAGTACATAATCTGGAAGAAACTATGCCCACAAACTGGCAAACCAAACCTCCTCAGGCACAGCCCTCCAGGTCCACTCAGGCCTCTTTGCCATTCTCCTCCCATTTCACCGGCCACACAGACCAACCTCATTGTATTTTTACCAAATGCCAAGGCTGCATTTGCTCGGGGCTCAGTGTCGCAGCCTATGGGACCTCCTGTTCCTGCCTCAATTGCTCCATTGCACTTCCAGTACAGGAAGGGCAGTTACAACCAAATATCTGTGCTTTGCTACTTGTAGACACTTTCTAGAAAAAAAAAAAAGGAGAAAAGATTAGAACCACTGGGTGAATGAGGCAGGGTAGGGAAGGTCGGATTGCCTGTTGCCTTGGATTACCTGTGCCCTCCCTAGCCGGCCCCACCACCACTGTCCTGGGTAATGGAGGAATAAACTGGTTTGGGCAGCACCTTCCAACTCTCGCTCCTCAAGACAGGTCAGGGTCACAAGCATCCACTGGCCTGGGATTCACACCATGGACAGCTGCTTCTGAGGGAGAGTACAACAGCAACTCAGCGGCTCCCCTGGCTGCTGCAACACCTTTTGGAGAGCAATGAGAGGAAAAAGTTGGTTCTAAGTATACAGATACAGACTTGAGAAAACCTCTCCAGCTTTCCCAGCCTTCTCTTCCTCTCCTTTGCTAGTTTTTCCAGATGCAACACAGATCAACAGGAGGCAAAAAGAAAGAATTCTTGACCATATATTCGATTTTTATTCAAATTTTTACTTGTCCCAGGATTAATCGGGGCAGGAGGAGTGCTCTTTGGCTGTTGCATCCATGTTCATTGACAAGATATTCATCCTCTTCCTTGAATTAATATTCAGCTAACATTTCTTGATAACCTACCATGTACTTCACATGCCTCATTGCATGTAATCCTCAAAGCACCCTGCAAGACAGATCAGCATCCTCATCTTACGAAAGAGGCAAGTGAAGCTCAGAGCAATTATGTGTAGTATTAATTACACCATTATGAAATGGCAGAACTGGGAATAGAATGTAGCACCTCTGACTTTTTAGTTGATATATTTTGCACCACACCACACTGTTAGCATGCACCTTTCCACGTCAAGTGTTCTGCTGGGTACTTTTCAGAAGGAGGCAAACAACCTTTGAGGGACTTCGAAGATAAGGCAGCCAGTGTTCTTACAATGCTGATTCTTCTTTTCACTCAAAGAACGCCTAGGAATCGTGGCTGATTTTCAGTGAATGACTCCTAATGCATGTCATGGTGACAATAATAGTAATACATCCTCCAGGGCAGCAAATATACTCTTTTTCACTTTCCTTTCCAAACCCAATCCGGTTTAGGGACATAAATTCTGTCCTGGCCTAGAGAAGACCACTGAGTGTCCCTGGCCACCCTCTATAGGGCCCATGGTACCTCTGCCCACCTATGGTCCTATGCCCAGCCATGTGGCCCAGAAGTACTGACAGGTTCACAGCCCATGGCAACATGACCAGCTGAGGCTGGGAATGCTTAAGCCTTGCTGAGTGGAGCTTCAGTCTCAGATGACAGCCTCTAGTAGAGAAACCGGCATCGTTTTCAACTAGTTTCATGAGACACGGTTGGAATATTTCAAAGCCGTGAGTCATTCCACAAATGACTCAGAAGTGTTTTGGTGCTGTCTGAAGCGGGCTGCAGAGCCCTGCAGTGGGCCTCCTGAATCAAGCCTCCGGAGCTCAGAGACGCACTGGGCAAACCTGCCCTGAAGGAAAGTGGAATCGGCACCTGAAAGACACTCGACGAAATCCTGCACATCACAGAACAAGCCAACTCCCTAGGAAGTCACCAGTTTTGGGGTCTAAACCAGAGAGTTCCTCCTACTTTCCTCCATCCCTGATTTTCTATTGTGAGAAGATGGGGTAAAATAAGAGAGACTTTTTCCAAAGCAGTAAGACAGCCAATCCTGGGGCTGTTTGCCTTTCACACATGCCACAGTCAATCTGTGATGTAAAGAGAAAAGAAAATGGATCTTTTCTCTGAATACCTGTAAAGGGCCTTCTGGCAATAGAGGGGTAAGGTCACTGGACCTGGCTGGCCAAAGAAGGCTGACAAGTTGGGAGGAGCAGGAGGAGAACAAGGTTCCCTGGGCTCTAATCAAACTATGTTCTTCATTAAGAAATAGACTCCAGGGGGCCGGCCCATGGCCAAGTGGTTAAGTTCACGCGCTCCGCTTAGATGGCCCAGGGTTTCACTGGTTTGGATCCTGGGCGTGGACCTAGCACCGCTCATCAGGTCATGCTGAGGCAGCGTCCCACATGCCACAACTAGAAGGACTCACAACTGAAAATATATACAACTATGGGCTTTGGGGAGAAGAAGGAAGAAAAAAAAAGATTGGCAACAGATGTTAGCTCAGGTGCCAATCTTTAAAAAAAGAAAAAAGAAAGAAATAGACTCCAGGAAAAGCATCCCCCAAAATTTTGGACAGAAAAACCAAACTCTTTGAAGCTCTGGTGGAAACACATAGGTGGATCTGGCCCAAGAACCAGTGGCTTCTAATAGTGATGGGAAATACAGAAGAGCTTCCATATCTCACCATCGACTGGGATTTTGTTCTGTACCTTTTATTTCCCTGGCGCAGTTGTTCATATATGATATGTATGAATTTGCACTTGTAAGCATTAGCTGTAAAAGGACGGTTAGGCAGCAAGAATGTATAAGATTGATATTAGGCACAGCAGGGAGAAGTAATCTGAAGTTGTCACTGCTCGGCTTTTCTTCTCTAACTGTTTTGTTTCTGTGATTGGTTGGGTGGTCGTTCCGTTGGCCAGTCTGTACTCTTGCTTCATTCTTTCATTGTCTTCACTGCGACTGATGTTCCCAACTTCTTCATGTCTCTCTGTCCTCCTTACCACTCCATCGAAAGTAAATTTACTCAAGCCAACTGCCCCACTCCTTAAATTCACACTCTTTTCCAAATACACAAAAACTGTGGGTGAATAGAAACCAGTTTAGAGAAATTCAGTCCCTGTACAACCTCAGGGATTAGGGTGATGTCTGAAAAGAGTGGGAGGGATGATAGCAATATTGACTGGAACACCTAATAGCAAGCCACAGGGAATTCCTTCCCAGAGCGGGAGGACAGCCTTGCACCTGCAGGACCAAGCTGGTCAGCTGAAAAAGCTTTGGTTAGAATGGTCTGAAGGTAACTAAATAGCTGGAGTGCCCTCCTATCATGAGCTGAAATTTATCAGAAAAGACAGAAAAAAAATTTAAGATACACTTTATGAGAAGCACTGAAAAATATGCAGTGTTTAGGAATAAATTTAACAAAACATGTCTAAAATCTCTAAAGAGAAAACTGTAAATAGAGAGGAATTAAAGAAAACTTAGTAAATGGAGCGATATATCACGTTCATGAATTGGAAAACTCAATCTTATAAAGATGTCATTTCTCTTCACACTGACCCATAGATTCAGTACAATCCCAATTAAAACTCCAGACTGAACTTCACCCAAGGTGAGAACGGCAGGAGAAAAGGGAGCCACCCACAAGTCCTTTATGGCCAGGACGATGCCCCGGGTGTTCCCGGGGCTTCAGCCCCTTTGGGCAGCTCTGAGATCACTGTGGAGGGAGAGGCAGAAGCCCGGCTCCAGCAGTGCTAGTCACGCTGGCAGCTACAGGTGTTAGTACCAGAAGGGGTGATGATTGACTTAGTTGCCTGGGATTTGCTGTGACAATGACTCAGCTAGGGGGATGGGGGAGGAAGCAGGGACTGCTGCTTCTGAGACTTACCTTGTTCCGTTGGCTGCTGCCCACTCAGGGAGCAGCCAGTTCTCACTGCCTCTTCGTATCCCTCACAGGGAGGACGCTGGTGGGGACTGGCCCTGGCAGCTCTCTGGGATCAAAACCTTGGCTTCCCTTCTCAGCTTTCTCTCAGCCTGA
Source organism: Equus quagga (assembly GCF_021613505.1). NCBI lineage: Eukaryota > Metazoa > Chordata > Mammalia > Perissodactyla > Equidae > Equus > Equus quagga. The sequence goes on from NC_060267.1 coordinate 57,468,530, forward strand.
GAATAGTCCAGAGAGGTGAATGGAACCACAGTGAGGGCTCAGCAGCCTTCCTGCCCCAGCTTCTGGAATAAGAGCACTTGAGGCCTGGGCTCCCTTTCAGGTTGCAGGACAAAGTAGGGCACAAAGGCATTTCAAACCTAAGGGATGAAGTGAGGCCTCTAGACCAGCACTATCGAATAGAACTTTCTACAGTCATGAAAATGTTGCATAGGTACTGTCTGTCAAATAGCCACTAGCCTCCTGTGCCTTTTGAGCACCTGAAATGTGGCTAGTGCAGCTGAGGAATTAATGTTTTAATTTATGTATTTAAATTAACTTAAATTTGTATAGCCACATGTGGCTGGCCGCTGCTACACCGAGGAACCCAGCTCTAGACACTGCTTCTTTCCCATGACATTCCCAGTTCTGCCATGCCCTGTCTGTCTGTCTTGGCTTCTTCAGCCCAGCTGCTCTGGCTTCATGAAGCCAAATGACTTCTCTCATCTGCCCCACTCTTTCTCCAGCTCATAATTTTCTACTAGAAATGGGCTCCTAATAGTGGAAGCCCTCTTGACAGGGTTGGACAGTCTCTTGCCCTGGGATCCCCCAGTGTGGATTTTCTCCTGACTTGGTCAGATCTCCCAGCCATCCCTGGATTTCCCAGTCCTCGTCAGCTCCAAGTGCTGAGGCTCTTTCCCTGAGGATCCTTGCCCGCTCAGTTCTTGAACTGATCCTAAGGAAGGCAGACAGTGCACTGGCAGGTGTGGTCTGGAATTAGTCTTGCTGCTGTAGGCTGAGTATAGGGTGTGTCTCTGCTGAGCCCTGGGGCACCCTGTGGCTCTTTTTCCCAGTCCAATTGGTCTTTTGACTAGGTTTCCTGATTAGTATCTTAGTGCCCTAGTGAAACTGAAATCTGAGCGCCCTAACCACTACCTGGTTCTTACCTGACCCTCCCCGGGAGGCAGAACCCTGTCCTTGCACATCTCAGTTGCTGGCCAGAGACTTGCTGCCTGATAGCTTTGACTCCACTTCCAAAGTGGGTGCCAGCCTTCCAGCCACATTGTTTCTCAACCCAGCTCCACCTGGCATCCTCGCCCTGCCCACTGGCCTCTACTGTAGGCTCCTGTGTGCCTGGCAGCAAGCCATCTAAACTGTCTGGGGCTGTAACTCCTTGCCCCCAGACACAGAGGATGTGGCCAACATTTTCATAGTGTCAGCTAACAGTGGGGCAGTAATTCAGCTGACAGCATATTTTCTCTGCTTTGGGGCTTTTTTGAAGCCCCTGTTATCTTTCAGGAAAGAGGACATGTAGCCTTGGCTGCTTCTCAGAGAGCAGAGAGGCAGAAAGAGGGGGAGGTTGGCAATCATGGCCGATGCTGACAAAAAACCTGGTTCCTCCTTTTCTCAGACTGTTGTCCTGAGGAGTCCATAGATGGCCCCTTAGCAGCTCCCTTGGCTGGAGGAAGAGATGAGTCATAACAGGAAGGGAGCCTGGTTAACGAGATGCCACTAGGATCAGAGCTGCTCAGGATCATGGCGGTCAAATGCTGTCTCTTCTTGGAGGCATTCCCCACAGCACAGCCCTGGGCACAGCCCTGCTCAGGTCTCACCCACATGAGCAGCACCTGAGCCGTGAGAGGGAAGAGCCAGGAGGCTCTCGAATGTGAATTGCATGGTGGGGTCTTGAACCTGGGCGTCTGCTTTGTGTCTGAAAGTCTCTGAGCCTGGCAGAGTGTTGCTGGCCTTGGACCTCCCATGCACAAAGGCAGCCTCCCTCTTGTTACTAACTGCCTGCATGGTGCAGCATATCCCAGGCTTTCAAAGGCCCCAGAGCGATCTTTCCTCTGCATACTCTGTTGTTCTTAGGAATGTTTTATTTCTCTTGGGAAGGACTGTCGGCCCTGACGTGGGTGGGTACAGGTCCTGTCAAGGTGAGGAGCATTTGAGATAGCCTGAGGGTATGGTGAAGACGGAACTAACTTCTTTCCATTGGGCTTGTGGCAAAAGGGAGACATGAGGGCCTGGGTGGGGCTCTAACTTCACACATGGACAGGCAGCAGGAAGGCTGGAATGGGGAGGCGGGTGCCCAGGGAGCACTCAAGGAGAACACTTGCTTCAGCAAAGAAACTCTGCAGCCCAAATCCTCAGTCTACTCTGTCAGCTTTAGCTGTGTCTAGAACCTTCTTTCCTTAGAGATGCAGCATCTGGTTTCTCTTTGGCAAACAACTTTCCTCACATGACCTGAAGACATTATGGTCCACATCCTCCAGCCAGCTGGGGGTCCTCCAGGGGCACCCGTGCCCTGGAGAGGTACAAAGGGGGCTTCTGAGTCTGAAGGACCACACTGTTCAGGCATGGACCCACTGGTTTAGGCACTTCCACATCCTCTGTGAGCGAGCTGCTCCCAGGAAAGGGACCCACTCCCAACATTCACCAGGCAGGTGGAGAGGCTGGAGGAGCACCTCAGCAGGTGACTGAAGCCCAAGTCAAGCAGCAGATTTACTTGTCTGGCCCAGGGAGGAGTAACCATTTTACTGGCTGTGTGCCTGGCCGACTTTCCTACTCAGAATGGGCGTCATCGTATTTGGATTACGGTTTTCATTAACTTTCAAAATCAGATATTTTGTTTCCCTTTGTCCCCTAAGTCCAGTGAGGGGTGTGCCAAAGGATAGGTTCCGAAATATTGCCAATTCTGACAGAAACAGAGGCACAGGAGAAAGGGATGCATGACCCCGGTTAGAGAAGCTGCTGATCAGCATGGGAGGTCTGGAGACCCCACAGCGGCCCTGAGGGAGCCTGGGCAGATGGAGTGAGGAGAATGGCAGGGCCAGAATTCCTCTAAATGCACCAGTAACTGCAACCGAGGAGCCAGGGCGCCCCGCAGGCAGGACGCCATCAGGCCTGGGCTCCCTCCACGGGCAGCAGAGGCTCCCGCTTCCACACGCTGTCCTGTGAGCTCTTGAGAGAAATGTCAGGACTCTTGCTTTAGAGCCCAGTAAAGGACCAGGAGAAGGAGGGAGGAAGTGAGATGATCAGCAGGAAAGGTTGCACACCGAGGCATTTCCTCTTCTTGAAAGATGAGAGTCTTCTAGAAACTTGGTTTGTTTTTACCAGATAATTACATTGCCAGCTAAAATCTTTCTCTCCAACTTTCTCTCTGGCTCTAACTGCACCACTAGTCAATAACTTCTCCTTCTAACAACTTTATGGTAACCATGCATTTCTGCATGATGCAATCATTTTTACAAGGCTTTATTTTTCACAAAGCAAATTTCACTTCATTTCTTTGCTTAATCATCCCAGATCCCACCAAGAGAGAAAATTCTGGTAGATTAAGAACCAGGAAGCCTGGCTCTCACCTCCCATCCCCTTGAAGGAGTTGGGGTGGGCAGGTAAGGTGTAGAGTTCCTGCCTGAGCTGTCCCTCCCTGTCTCAGTTTCTCGGTGGAGCAGGAAGACTGGCCTAGCAGACTGTGGTGAGACTGAGTGAGATTATGTCTGTCTTAGTCCATTCAGGCTGCTGCAACAAATACCACAGAGTGGGTAGCTTATAGACAACAAAATATTTATTTCTTACCGTGCTGGAACTGGAAGCCTGAGAGCAAAGTGCCAGCACAGTCAGTTTCTCTGGAGAGGGTCCTCTTCCCAGTTCACAGCTGGCGCCTTCTCACTGTGCCCTCACATTGTGGAAGGGGCGAGGGGTTCTGTGGGGTCTCTCTTATAAGAGCGCTATCCCATTCTTGAAGGCTCCACCCTCATGACCTAATCATCCCGCAAAGGCCCACCTCCCAACGCCATCCCCTTGGGCGTAAGGACTCTAATATGTGAATCTGAGGGGACACAAACGTTCAGACTGTAGGGATGTCTGAACGGTTACTAAGGCTTCTGGGGAAGGTGCCATCCAGCAAGACCCCTCAGCCTGGGGACTCTGCACCCACCCTAACTCAGAACCATAGGATCTTCAACTTCTGCCCTTCTTGTCCATTTCCATTTTAAATTTGTCCTTTTGCAGTTCTGGTATTCTGTCATCTCTCATCCTGAGCTCGTTTATTCTATCCTTTCAGCCAGATTTCTGCCTAACACCATAGTGTAATTTCCAGGCTCATCTTAACACATCCTTGAAGGTGGATTATGTAAGACACAGCAGAGACCATGCTCCTAACATCTAAAACCATCACTCGCTTTTCCTGAGGCTAATGCAAGCCATTGCTGGGCTTTACAAGATTTGAGCTCTGTTTTTACCTTTTTCTCTCCTTTTTGTCTCAAGGCCTTCTCATTCTTCAGGTTATTTGTTTCAAGAACCCTTTGCCTATGTGCTGTTTGGCTAGTGTTTTGCTGCAGGCTAAAGTTCACCAACAACTCAATAAATGTCGCATTGAGCACCTGACGTACCGGGCAGTGTGTGCTTGGGACCAGGGAGACAACAGTGACTACAAGTAGGCTGATGAGCACAGCATTGTCCCGTTTGCCTTTTTCAGAGCAGAATTCCCTGATTTGGGCCTACCTTGGGTCTTGTAGAGCGGCCAGTTCATCATCTCATTCATTACCAGAAAACGTGACGGTCAACCTGGTATTCCTATTCCTACTTAAAAAGAAGCAATGAATAAAGACGTTATACCATTTTGTATTAATCCCTACACTTTAAATTAGGTAACATCCAGAAGCAAGGAGGGCAGGACACTTAACACTTGCAATGGGAAGATTTGCAAGTTCTGGAGACAAAAATTAGATTGCTAAATTCCTTGAAGGCCAGAACTATTTCCTGTGCATTTTTGTGTCCTATGAGAGGCATTTAGTGAAAGTTTAATGCATGCATGCATGCATGAATGAGAACTAGAACTGGAGAGCAAGGAAAAGAGAGTCTGACTGTTAATATCAGAAAACACCGTTAAGACCATTGATCTTCCATCAGTGTAGAAATCTCTAAACACTCTGCTTTCTGCTGTAAGAGACTCCCTATTTCAAGAGGCACCTTTGGTGGGAACCCTCCTTTATACTGAACTGAAGGTGCCCCTCTGTAACTGCCACTCATGAGCACTATGTTTTCCATCTTTTCTTTCAATAAATAGTTACTGAGCACCTCAGTGATGATGTTGAGACATGGTACCATCTTTCCAGGGCTCACAGTGTGTGCGGGAGATGCTAATAAACAAAAAGTTTACAGAATAGGGCAGGGGCTGTGCTGGAGGAGAGCCCACCCCAGGGAGAGCAGTGGGGGAAGAGGCACCCATTTTTAGATAAGGTGGTCAGGCAAGTGCCTGTCAAACCGACCTGGAGGTTGAACAGGAGCCAGAAGAAGAGCATTTCATGCAGAGGGAAAAGCAAAGGCCCCGAGGCAGGGGCAAGTACAGCTTGTTCTGGGAACTGAGAGCAGTGAGTGGCGGAGGGTGGGCTGGGCCAGAGCACGCAGGTCCTTTGGGATCTGTAAGGTCTGACTGCCCTCAGAACCCACAGGGAGCAGGGGCCTTACCCAGGGAATTACATACTCTGATTTATGTTTGTGAACCAGCATGCTGACTGCTTAGTGAAGAACGGAGTGGCGTGGGGCCAGAAGGGTGCAGTGAGGAGCCTGTTCCTGGAAACACAGGTGACAGCAGTAGAAATGGAGAGAGGTCGCAGAGCTGTGACGTAGTGTGATGGCGAGGTCGCTGTGAGGGTGAGGATGAAGAGTAGGGCTGGCTCCAAACAGTCTTTGAGCAGGACTCTTACTGTCTTTGTATCCTTCCAGATGCTAACCCAGTAGCACTTTGTACCTATCAGGTGCTTGTAAATGTCCCCTGAATGAGAGCACACTGAAGCTGGCCTCCTGTTTCATTCCTCACAAAAATGATTCCAGCCCCTGGCTTACAGCTCTAACATCCTATGAAGAAACCCCCTTCAGTTCTCCAGCCACCCACCCCCAAGCCTCCCATCTAAGAGTTTGCTGGGGAGGAAAGCAGAGATGGAAACTAAGGGAGTGGCCAGGAACGCCTACAGAGCTGCCATCCGGGGTGGCGCTGAGAGGCCCTAACGTGGTCCCCTAAATTCAGGAAATCCTGCCTAAAACATAATTAGACAGGTTTCTTCAGTGCGAGACTCGAGCCTTTGATGTATGCTGTGCTCTGAGATCGCCCCAGGTCAGAGCTGAGCGAAAGCTCTGAGCCCAGACCCTTGCAGCCTTATTGGAGGACCAGATCTTTGTTTTGGGGTTGTTTGTTTTGTTTCGCTGTTTTTTTGTCTCACAGAACTAATGTTCCACAGAACACAGTTTTGGAAATCTGCAGGGGCCTCACGACGACTCATGAGACAAAACTGACCTCGAGGATTGCGTGGGTGGGGCCAACGAGGCGAGGGGCAGTTCTGCCCGAAGAAGCATCCTGTCAGAGCATCTCGGGAATGTTTATCTGAGGAACAGTCTGGGGAGCCTTCAGTAGAACCTGAGGCTGGAGGTTGTCCTCAGTCGCTGGTTGATGGCCAAAGTTCAGAGTAGATAAAACTACCATTAGAAATATGAACGTCTCTTGGATCGAATGACTTTCTATTTCCTCACCACCTGGAAAATTCAACCCCAAGAGCAAGCAAGAATATTTCTTTTTTAAAAGTTGTACGGAAACTTAGACATTCTTTTTGTTTTGGTCTAGTTAATATCCATCACCATACAGTTACAGAATGTTTTTCTTGTGAGAGAAGTTATAAGATCTAAACTCTTAGCAACTTTCAACTATGCAATACAGTATTATTAACCGTAGTCACCATGCTGTATGTTACATCCCCAAGACTTACTTATAACTGGAAGTTCGCACCTGTTGACCCCCTTCACCCATTGCACCACCCCCACCCCCGTCTCTGGCAACCGCCAATCTGTTCTCTGTGTCTATGAGCTCGGGCTTTTTTATTGTTGTTGTTGTTTAGGTTCCACATATAAGTGAGATCATATGGTATCTGTCCTTCTCTGACTTATTTGTTAGCCCAATGCCCTAAAGGTCCATCCATGCTGTCACAAGTGGCAAGATTTCCTTCTTTTTATGGCTGAATAATATTCCACTGCACACATATATATGTATATACACACGCCACCTTTTTCCATTCTTTATCCAATCATCCATCGATGGACATTTAGGTTGTTTCCATTTCTTGGCCATTGTAAATAACGTCACAATGAATGTGGACATTCTTTTAAGCTAGTTGCCTTCAATCCTTTTAGAACCAAAGCTCCCTTTTTGTAACAAATGCTTTGGAATACCTCCTTAATTTTTCTTAAATAAAATTCATAGGAAACAAATCTTTATGTATAGAAAATTCCTCTCTATACATGTAATGTAAAAGAAATACATATAATTCCTAAATTATAGTATAATGGGACAAGTCTGTCTTTAGTAGAAGAATTCATTCCACACAAAAAGTAGAGGTTAATGAAATAGCAGAAGTACGAGACCTAAGAATACAAACTCAAGATCAGTTATAACTGCCAAGCCTTTTTACATGTGGCACCTTACATCAGTGTCTGTCAGAGGTCACATAGGACACCCACAGTTCACCGGCAGAGCTGTCCCACGCAGAGCAGAACATTTGGCACCCTGGGCCCCACCGCTCAAAGCTAAATCCTACATCCCCGGAATCACAGCGGAGCCCCTGCAGAGCCCCAAACGCCCCCTAGAGGGCAGTGCACTCCCCCCTCGAGAACCGCGGCCTTAAACTCGGGTAGGGCTTCCTTCAGCCTCGGGTTTAATTTTACTTGGTATTCAAACTATTAAGAAGCCAGTGTCTCCCACCATCAGCGGAACCCCCTCGACCCAGAAAGTCACCACTTATGTATGTCAAGTTCAAGGGAGTAAAGAGAGGAGAAGGAGGGAGGCAGCCCGCAGATGGCTGACCGCTCGGCCCCGCCCCGGCCGCCGGCTTCAGCGCTGAGGCAAGAGGCAGGTGCTGCGCGCGTAGCCCCTGCCTGATTCGTAGCCGCCTGATTGGTGAGTTGGCATTACCCTGATTATTATTTATTTGCGGAATGCCCACAGGGTACCTGATGCGGAACAGCGCCCGCAGACAGGCACAAACGGGCGCTGTGAGGGAGAGGCCTCCCCACCGCGGCTCTCCTACTCAGGGATTTGCTACTGTTGCAACATTGTGACAGGTTTCTTTCCTGCCTGGCACTCGAGAGCTTACAAGTCACTATGAATGATAAAAAATAATTACATGACTTGCATAAAGCCTTCGTGTGGGCAAGGTAGTATTAGCTATTATATTTAATATTTAATGTGGAAAACTATTCACGCTGTGTAAAGAAGCCTGGTAGGAAAGTACACTGGTTCCCCTCTCCATCCCTGCCACTGGGAAAGAAACTGGGACACGCCCCCGAGGCTGGGAGGGGGACGCGGGATCCCCAAACCTGCAGGGCTGCGGCGTTAGCCCCCACCCGCCAGACCTGGGGCAGCGCCAGCTCTCCCAGCCGCTGCTGTAGGGGAGGGGCTCTTCCATGGTGCAGGAAGGCGGCCAGCAGGGCCAAGGCTCAAACCACAGCAGCCGGAGGGACGATCACGACAGCCAGGAGGCCCTGAACACGTCCTGTGTGAATTCAGATAACCTCCGAGACCGCCTGAGGGCGTGGGCGGTGATTATTCCTGCGTGACAGAGGGAAGCCGGGCTGCGGTGGCACCTGCCCAGCTCGAGGCTCAGCTCTGCAAGCGAGGGCAGTCGCGCATCCCATGCACGATCTGTTTACTGAAGTGGGCGCAGGGGATTGGCTCCAACCATCCCAGCTGGGTCATACCTGCCCCTTTGCTATGGAGGGGTCAGCCCATTAGGTCCTGAAGGGCGTGGGGACCATAGGATGAGACTGCCAGGTTGCAGGCAAGCAGACCAAGGAGGGCTGCCACTGCCAGAGCTCATTCTCAGAAGGGAGGGGTGGGACTGTTCCTCCTTGTTCACCCACTCCCAGCGCTGCCTGTTCTCTGCTTCCCTCTCCCCCAAAGTGTGCTGGTGATGTTCATTTGAACTTCAAGCTGCCAACATTCGTTGCAGTGCGCCTGCCCAGCCTAGCCCTGCTGCGGGAATCCATCCAGTCAACACCCTAGTCTGGAGGAGCCCTTGGCAGAAATCAGCTCGCTTCCAGCATTAGTGGCATGAAGCAGCTATCGGGATCCTGCAGGCTACTCAAGTGCAAACTGAGGCAGAGAGAGAACGTCCTGTGGTCCTCAGAAGGAGCTTAGCTGATAACCCTGTTGCCATCTGCTCCCCGTGGGGAAGGCAAGCATCAGATGTGCTTCAGTTTGCACACCCACGCCTTGCACAGTTCCAGGCACTTAGTAAGTGCTCCTTCTGTGTTGGTGAGACAGATAAATGAATGAGGATCTTTGAAAGTTTCCTGGGGAAGAAAAAGCTTAATTCCAAAGAAAAAATCAGAGTAAAAGGTGTCCTGTTCCAAGTGTGCGTTTCTCTAACAATTGTGAGAAGAGCCCCCATGACAACCACCCACTGGGGGCCTCCTCTCACCAGGGGCAAGGACAGCCCGTATCCCTGGCCCCCTGCCTGCTCCTGCCCTTTGTCCACCCCCCCCCAACCCCCCCCCCCCCCCCCCACCCTCGCCGGGCTGTCCATGCAGAGTGAGCCTCCAGGCACCTCTGAATGAACACATCTCAGGGTGGGAGCTGACATAGGAAGGCAGAGATCCTCATGGCCTCCCAGGCTGCCAGGGAGCCGGGAGCAGCTGTGTGCTCTGTTAGATGCCACTGATTTCTATGATTATTGTTATGTCTAAATGGCATCCTAATGTAATACAATTTATATTATCTCTGCTTGGTGTCAGTTACCATTGTGTTCCGCGATGGTCCATGGGGTTGACTCTTCACAGACTCACACTGAGACATCGCCGCTGCTGCCGCACTGCCAGCTGCTTTCAGCTCCTCCCTGGTTCATTCAGCTCTCCCCCATCTCTCAGGTCCACAAACTGAGACCCGGGAAAGATGTGTTTCCAACAACTGGGCACTGTTTCCCCACCACCACCGACCCTCTGCACGGCTGCCTGCTTCTTGGCCTGGCTCCCAAATGCTGCTCACTCAAGCAGGGGCTCCTGCTCTCTTTCAGGGACCGCATTCCTTGGGTTAAGGACAAGCCATCTTTTGCCCCTTCCCTCCCATTTTAGGCCCTGCCTCCACGAGGTGGCCTTGTCCCCTTCCTCTGGCTTCCGTGGGCTCTGCTGCTCTCCCAAGTTGCAGACACTTCTGAGGCCCTGGGCCTGACTCTGGGAGCTTTCCATCCTGCTTCACTTCCTCTCATACTCTCTCTCTCTCTCCTCTCCCCTTCTCCCCACTTTCCACCGTGTGTGTGGGTTTTCCTCTCCTCCTGCCCCTCTCCTCTCCTGCCATCTACCTTAAGTGACCTTTCCTGTTAATACCCTTCTCACCATTTTCTTCTCACGTCATTTCTGTAATCCCTTCGTTTCCCAGCCGTCTCCATCTCTGGGCGGTTGAGTCTTCCATCCTCTCATACACTCTTCCTTCCCTTGCCATCATCTGTCCCTTCCCACTCTGTCTCAGTTCCTGCAGGCCCATTCTAGTCTCAGCTCAGGTCTCCCACATCAGCACTCTCTGGAGCTCCATGTGTCCCTGGGAGGAAACGGTCTCAGGGTACAGACCCCTGGGAAGACTGCACTGCCAGAGTCAGCTTCCCCACCAGGGGTCCTGTTTCCTGACCACCTCCTCTGTGTTCCTTTGCTTCTCTTTGCTGCACCCATCGGAGATGGATGATGAAGTTGGGCGGGAAGGAATAGAGAAGAGGACAAATACAAGTAATGCTGGCAAAGTGACTTTTGCCGCCTGAGAAGAGACAGCACAATCGCAGGTGTGCAGATTTTCTTGTGGCTCCTGACCGCCAACCTGTTTGAAAGCTTGTGTTGCCTCTGAGATGATCCCAAGGGAGACCTCTGCTCTGGGCAGGGAAGGAGCTGAGAACCTAGAATTCAAGGGCAAAGGCGTGTGCCTGACCCCTCTGCAGGAGGCGTGCTCTCTGGGGTCAGAGACAGCAAACAGGCCCACTAGGCAGCCCACTGCTCTCTTCCCAGCTCTCTAGCCACAAGAGGAGGGACCTGGGCCTTCCCTAGGAGCAACAGTGGTTTCTGAGAAGGTGGCAGTTAGCTGTCTACATGAACTTGAGTCTAACAAAATTTAGCCATCACAACTTGCATACTGTCACCAATCTCAAAATGGTACCAGCCAGATTTCATTCAAGAGTCTCAGGATGGTCACACTACCCACTGGTGACTCAAGAGGGGCAGAAAAGGCCTTAGAGACTGACTAAAGGAGAGCTCAAGATTCCAGAACCTTTGGCTTCTTCTCTCTTCCTCCACACACCTGGTCTCTGCCTTCCCCTCTGTTCAATCCCGCCCCCAAAATTGAGTCTGTGAATCCTATTTAACTAGGAGAGAGGCCAATCAACTCTCATTAACCGTGGCGGTAGCCGGTACTTCTTAGAGCGCACTCCAGCCCAGGCACAGGTCTAAGTGCTCTACTCGTGTTGTCGCATCTAATCCTCATCAGAACCCTGTGGTTATTCCATTTTAAAGGTGGGGAAACTGAGGCAAGGAGAGGTTATTTGCTCAAGGTTACCCAGCTCGTAAGTGCCCGAGGATATGAACCCAGACACCCTACCTCTGATGCCCTTAACCCATACACTGCCTCTTTCAACTTAGAATAGCTCCAATGAGGGAGTGAATCAGGGCACAGATAATCCAAAAGAGAGGAGAATCCAAAATCTGTGCCTGGGAAATGCATCATATGGTGCTTTTGCAGCACTTCTTCCTTCCTAATAGCGATTCGCTGAAGCTAATAGCAATTTGGTCTGTGTTTCCTCTGCCTGTGCCAGCCGGTGAGCGGAGGGCCGACAGCACTCGGGAGAGTGGGTTATTCTGAGGTAGAAGCAGCCGCAGATCGCAGGAGCAGTTGTTCATCAGCTTGGATGGATGCACAAGAGGCCTTCTCCAGGATGGCTAGAGGAAGGGCCCTTCTTCTGAACTCATTCCTAGCAGCTGGGAATTTGAAAGGGGACATCCACTGAATCTGTGTGGTTTAGGCATGGCAAGGGAGAGGCTTCCAGCCCTAAAAACATCATCCCTCCTGGATGATCAGCCCCGCTTGGCTCTGAGGAGTTGGACATGAAGAGGTTTGGTTCGCCACGCAGGGAGAGCCGGGAAAGTTCTTCCCCTAACCCTGACTTCTACCCTCGAGTCTGGGACCCCGTCACGAGGGAAAGGAGGAGTGTCAGGTATAACCTGGCTCCAGGCCAAACTGATTTCATAAGAGAAAAAGTCTATGATTTTTTTTCGTACCCTTCTTCCTCCATCAGCCCCCAAACCCTCATTGCCTCTAGTTAACACTAAGCTGTCACACTCCAGAGAGTGTAGGGAAAACATATGCCTCCCAGTCCCTCCCACTTAGGGATGCGGCCAAGTGTCTCCCTTGGACAACCTGCTGACCTACATGGGGGGTGTCAGCCTTGTTCTTGGGAATCAGCATGGAACGGGTGGGAGGAAGGGACTGTTGGAAGGGTGGGAGGAGGAGGCCGACAAAGGGAATGGAGACCTGAAAGCTGGATCTGAAACCATCGTCACGGTTGGGCTTGGAGAATTGACCGGCTCTTGGGACAGAGAGGTGGGAAGGTGGGTGGACGGGTCAGGGTGAAAAGCTGCCTCGTAAAGGGATCCTGTCACCTCCCCCAAGACATGCTCCCTCACCCCTGCATTCCGGGTGTGTGGGAATTTCCACTGCGCTGGGTCACAGGCTGGTTGGCTTCTACAGCCCGTGGGCCCTGGCACTGGGCCCAGCCAGTAGCTTGCCACAGGACAGAGAAGCCAATCAAAGCCTCCAGGAGCACAACCTGGTGAGGACAAGGATGGGCACGAGGCTTTAATGTCTGCAGAGCCCAGCCAGCCCAATGGGAGCCGGCCATGGCAGATTGGGAGAGGGCCGTGGTCAGGGAGGGGTTGATTGTTTTGTGTTTTCCTTGCATCTGCACATACACAGAGAAACCCAGGAGAAGGGGTGAGAAGTGATGCACAGCCAAGAGGTGGACAGGGTCCCTTGAGGGCTGGCCCTCCCCCAGGCTCGCCTGCGTTTAACTCTGTGTTTATCCTTGCCTTCGCCCTGCTCTCTACCTTCTTCCTTTCCCTCTTCTCCCTCAGAGGATTGCAGACCGAGGCCAACTTACCCGTTTTGTTTCAGGTCTGATGGGTGAAAAGACTCCAACTCCTCCTGCTTCCTTGAGCACGGAGCCTTCTGCCTTCCTCTCTCTCCTCCTGCCCCCGAACCCAAATAATGTTTCGTTACCTCGTTTCCTAGGCTAATGCTGAACATTCCTGGACTCTACTCTGGTCCCTGTTTCTCTCCTTTCTCTTCCTTGACTCCCTTTCCCTTCCCTTCTGAAATAGCTCTACCCACAAGATGGGATTCCTGTCTACAGATATTCCCCCCACTATTTTCCAAAACCTAATTTTAAAATAGACACATAGTCATAGTTCATTTAGGGTCCTCATTCTGCCTGCCCGCCCCCAGTCAGCCTTCTCAGTTTGCCCTGTGAATGGTATCTGAGAACCTGGGAGGCAACTGCTTCTTTCCTGCTCGTAGCGTGTGACTTAAATTCGAGAGGGAAGTCTCTCTCTGCCTCAGAGGCTCTGGTATATTCAGAAAAACACTCTGGGAAGCCAACAAGACAGCCATGATTTCAAGCTGACCCTCACCTAACCCACACCCTGGCCAGCCTCTGCTTCCCCAGGCTGGCTGTCAAAGTCTCCGAGTGGCCTTTCTGTTTTCTTTTGGCAGAAATGCCTGGGAACTGAGAGGCCCCTTTCCCTGTGACCTGACCTCCCACACTAAGAATAACAGCCCTAGGACAGCATGTCTTGTGACCCTCTGAAAGAGGGCATGGCTGGGAAGTGGGAAGTTAAGGGAGCTGGATAGAGCCAGGAGAAAATGGAAGAACACGGACTCTTGGCTCTTGAGAGTAAAAAATAAAAAGGGAGACTTGGCAGCCTTTCAGCAAGCTGGGGAGAGAGATCTGGGAAGCTCTCAGAGGACCCCTGATGCTTTCATACTCACTCCCCAACCTCTAGAATTCCATCTCCTGGATGCCCCAACTGGTGGCTCAGAGAACAGGAAAATGCTGGTCCCACTGAGGAAATGTGGTCCAGCCCTGTCTTGTCTCCTTTGCAGAACATTCCTTGAAAAATTAAATGAGCAAATGTCCTTTTTAAAAGAAGATAAATCTCTTCAGTACTTGGAGAATATGACTGTCCCCTCCTTGGGTTTCCTGAACCGTGAGCATGTCTCGCATGTGCCACAGAGCGTTGCTCTCCAGACGCCCACACCTCTGAGAGAGGCACATGGTCCATTCACTCTTTGTAAAGGGTCCACCCACCCAGGACTCCTGGAATCCTCTAGGACATCTGGAACAGCCTATCCCTTAGTTCACAGTTGTCCAAGCACCTCAAAAAAGTTTTTCAAAAACATTCATCTCTTCCCTTCTCCAAATATGGTGGAAAGCAAATAAAATCCATGTGTGCAAGATAAAGTGGTGAAGTGGGGACACGGGTCTTCCCCTTCTGTGCCAGAATCTCTCCTCCATGACACGACTGCCTACATTCCATTCCTAGGAAGTCTGTGTCCCGATACCCTCTACCCAGACTGCCCCTGTCAGTCCAGTTCTCAGGAAAGGCTTTGAGAACTCCATTTGCTCTGGGTGGCATTTGCATTTCAGCAGGACCAGAATGATGATGTTGGGGAAGAAGCCTGGCAGAGGTGCTTAGGAGACACCTCTGAAAGCACTGTTTAGGGCCATATCCTATATTTCCAAACTATGCAACTGCCCTCGACTCTGTCTCCTTTCAGTTAGTAAAGCCTTTGTCAGGACAGAGCTGCCCCTGAAACACCAAGGCATGGCCAGTGCTGGAACAAGGGTGACCCTGATTCTGTCTGCATAGAGTCCAGCTGATTATAGACATTTTTTAATGATGTGGTCCCCTTGTTGTCCCTGAGCTTTACGTGAGTCGTTACTGAGCCCAGATGACCTGGCCATCCTTCTGGACCACAATACTGTAGTTTTCTGGGCCTTTTAAATTCTCAGATCACCCATTGGACCACAGCCCATTCACCTCTAAGGGGTCATACATCTGTGTTCCCACTCTCCCTCCAGACAGGCCCTTCTGATGGAAAAGAACTGGGGGCATAGGAGGTGGTGAACAGGGACATTCCTCCCACCTTCTGTGGTGGGAAGTGGAAAGCGCCTCTGTGCAGGAGGGTGGACAGGTGGGATGGATCTGGAGGAAGGGGCCTATGTGACCACAAGAAGGCGGGCCAGGAGGGTTGGCTAGCCAGCTCCCTTCCATCCCCTTCCCTCCTGGGCTCCTGGCCACCGTGAGCACGCTCGGAACTCCAGCAGCAACACTGAGGTGCCTGGACGGTGATTCTGATGGTGATGTTGCTCTGTTCTTGTCTGTCTAATATTCCTTTTTAATCCCGTCCTGCCTGCCCCTCCCTTGTGTAGGGTTACTTTAGTGATCCCTGGAATGTTTTTGACTTCCTCATCGTTATTGGCAGCATAATTGACGTCATTCTCAGTGAAACTAATGTGAGTATGACTCTGCCCTCCCCAGGAAACCTCCTGCCTTCCTCCTCTGCCTCCTCTGTTCCCTCTCTCTCTCACTCTCTCTTCACCTCCTTTTATTTATTTTTTTTAATTTCCTGTTTTTACCCGCCTCCAGTCATGCTTTTTATTGAACCTGCCGTCGTCCTGTGGGGGAAAAAAAGTGGGAGCTTCTCCTCCTTTTTTTCCACTTGTCCCAGCTCGGCCCCACTGTGCTGGGCCCAGGAGCTGGGAGCTGAGCCGAGAGAGCAGCGGTGGGTGCTGCTGCTCCCCGCCCAGGGCGGCCACAGCCCATCGTGACCTTTGAACTAACCCAGCTTTTGTCAGGCCTCTCCACCCCGAGAAACCCAGGTTCCCCAGGTGTGAGCCGCCACAACTGTAGAGTGGTAAGAGAGTATTTAATATGCCCACGTAACCTCTTTCTTTTCTCATTTTTTTTCTCTTCTCTCCTTTCTTTCATGCTGTGTTTTTTGTTTTGTTTTTTTTTCATTTTTCCTCTTCTTTTTTGTTTTGTTTTTCTCCTTTGTTGTTGGTTTTTTTCTCTTCTCTCTCTCTCTTCCTCGGCTTCTCTGCCCCATGCAGCACTATTTCTGTGATGCATGGAATACATTTGACGCCTTGATTGTTGTGGGTAGCATTGTTGATATAGCAATCACCGAGGTAAACGTAAGTACATGGCGTCTGTCCCTAACTGTCCGTGCCTGCTCTAACGCTCCCGTGTCTCTGCCCGGTTTGGTTTTTTCCTTCATTATATTTTCTCCTCCCCACCTTCTCATTTTCATTTAGTTTTCTAAATTTGTTTAAATTGGTTTAAAGGATTTTTTTTCTTGTTGCTTTATTTTGAAAAATTTTTTCTTCTTTTTTTTATTTTTAACTTTTGGAACGAGTTAGGCCCCCCCTTTCCTTTTAAGTTTTGATTGCTGCATCGTTTTCTCTCTCCCCTTACAATCAGCCTGGCATGACTCACACTGTGTAGGAGGACACAGCTCTAGGATCGTGGAGGGAGAAGACAGGGATATGTACAGCCTCTGGGCTGCTGCTGGGGCCAGGACCCAACCGCATCTGACCCCACCCCCCAGGCCGCTGCCTCTCCCCTCCGGCCTTTCCACTCCCACGGCATCTTGGGCAGAGCTCTCTCAATGCGGAACACCGTGGCTGGACTCGGGCTCGGCCTGCCGTGTCAGCCCGAGGCCCAGCCCGTTGTGCTCACGTTGGGAGGGCTCCATCGCCCTGCCGCATCACACCCGTGCAGGCAGCCGGGCCCCCAGGCTTGTTTGGGAGAGAACAGGAGGGCCGTCTTGTTTGTCATTTTCGGACACCTGCCTGCCCCCTCTCGTCTGGAGTGGCCAAGGAGCCGGGCGGCTGTGAACCACCGAGAGCGCCCCCGGGGCCTCTCCCCGCTGCCTGTGGAAGCCCCGTGGGAGCACCCCGAGAGCCACTCCTGCACCTGCCTGGATCTCTCCCACTCCTTGCCCCTCACAGCCCTGCGCCTGGCTCCCTGGCCTCAGACAGAACCCCAGGCCTGCGCTCCCAGGCCCACTGCCTTCTCCCGAGAGCTGCCTCCTCCTACACAGTTGCTCCCGGCCCTGCACATGTCTTCTGTTACCTGGCATGTTTAAACCTTCTCTCTTTATCTATAGGCAAGCCATCTTGCGGTTAGTCTTTAACATGTGTGGTTTAATTTTTTGTCATTATTTTTCCTTAATTAAGAGACTTGGTAATGTTTGCACAAACGTTTGATGCACTGAACCGTTGAACAGCACAGAGCAGACGCTATAGTTTTGATCTAAGATGTTTGAAACTACCCTACCGACCGCCTCCCTGGTGTGTCCTTACCCTGCTCGTCTCCACTCCATATTTGCTCCCAATCAGTTGAACTGACATGTTACTTGACCTGCCTGATGGTTAGAAGCCCCTGTCTGCTCCCGTTCCAGCAGATGGACGTTGGAAGGAGGCTGTTACGCTTCCATACACCCACCTCCTGTCAACTCTTGCTCCCTCCCTGCTCACCCTATAGCTCCAGATTTGACTGCCCCTCTGTCTCCGAGATCCCCCTGGGTTGTCTTTGTCTCACTGTGTGTGTGTGTGTGTGTGTGTGTGTGTGTGTGTGTGTGTATACACTCTTCCTTGACTTCTTCCAGTAAATCATCAGATCATAAAAAAAAATCAATCTTCCTACTCATGCTCTGCACCTCTCTCCCCTCAGCACCCCCCACCCCCGCTCCTGGGAACACTGCCAGTTTGGCAGGTTGGACTTGCCCCAGGTGTATCTCAGGTGCTGTTCCAGGCCGTGAGCGGCGCACACACCTCTGAAGGCCAGAGCCGCTTGCTTAGAGCTCATGGCTGCGGTACTCTGAAGCCCTCAGTCCAGCAGTCAGGAGAGAAACAGGGAAGAGGGAGCAGCGGTGGGCCCTGCCTCCAGAGGGTTCCATCTGCAGACAGCAGTGCGGATCTGCATGAAAGTCTATGCCGAGGGACACAGAGCCCGATGGCAGGAAAACACAGAAAGGTAACAGCAAGCTGCCCCCCAGATGCAGAGAGGCCCCGTTGCAGCTCATGGGGTCCTTTGAGGTTCTCACTGTTGGCAAGGCCCACATCCTCACTCAACTTGCCATTTTCTCCCAAGACAAAGCAAAGGACATTTTCTAGGGCATGAAATTTCTACCCTGAGAAAGTAGCTGTGTTAGGGGTAAAGAGGGAGGGCACAGGACAAGAAAGGAACAGGAAATCAGCGTGCAGACCCTTACATTTTGTGCAATGGTTTTCTCTTTACAATTCACCTTTTGCATTTATCTACCCTGAGAATTTGATAGGCAAGAATTCATCCTGAATTTGCTAATGTTAAAGATGATGGTGGAGAGATTAAGTGCCTTTTCCTGCCACACAGCTGGAATCTAGGCCTCCCAGGCCAGATTCCTCTGTCTCTTTAAACCATGTTGCCCTTTGACAAACATCGACATTTCACATGTCCCCCTGCTGGGTACTCCCACCAGCTGGCATTTGTTCAGCCCTTACGTTCTATCATTTATATTTTAAATAACCATAGGGGTTATTTTCATTTTATAAACAAAAAATTATTTATCAGCCCACTCTTAGAGTTCTGATGCCCCTCCAGCTCTGCCCAGCCTCCCTTCATCCCACATGGAGAAGCTCTTCACTCCTCCAGATTGAGGAGCTTGTTAAAAATCGAACTGAAGGGTTGTCTGAAGATTAAACGGGGACAGTGTGTGTGATGGAGAGCAAGAAGAGGAGTCCAGAGACCCCACACTTATTTCTGGACTACCTTCTCCCTCTCCCACACAAGTATTGGCTTCTGAACAAAAAGAACCAAGAGAACATCACCCAGATCAGGACAGCGTTGCGGGGGCAGAGGGGAGGCTGCACAGGAAGTCGGCACTGGCGGGTTGTCGAGTCCTGCTGCTGCTACTTCCTGAACAAGTGTTGCCAGAATGCCCTCGGACTTAGTTTCCCCATCTGTCACAGGAATGGGGGGGTTTGCTGCAGTGTGTCCTGGAGGTCAAGTAAGAGCATCTATATTAAAAGTGTGTGTAAATGGTAAAGGACTGCTGAATGGGAGAGACTGGCACCCAAGCCAGTGACATTCTTTCCTAGTTATCCTGCAGGATAACTAGGAGGGCCTTAGTGTCTAGCAAATATATCTAATTATAATTCACTACCTACAGACACTGGGAGGGCTCTGGGTTCCCAGATATGATTAGACTGCTGGAGATGGCTGACAGGCAGAGTCAACACTGCCTGTTCACCACTGCCCATGACAAAGCCTTGACAGGCCTGCACCACAAGCACAGTTCTCACAGAGCCCCACACTCAGATGGCAGCCAATATTGGGGATGACAAATGACACAAGCAACAATGCTTAGTCTCAGAAGTCGGTCCCTCCACCCAGACGGTTCTACCTTCAGGCCATTGGCAGCTCCTGGGTCTGGACACTCCCTCGTGCAAGGAAGTTCACGGCTCCAGGATGGTTTCCCTGGTGCCGCTCCAGGCCTTCCCCGTGCTGTCTAGTCTTACTGTCATCACAAGACCCCAGTCCCAGATACGTGTTCTATTTGGCAGGAACCCATGCTGTTAGCCTGATAGGAATCCATGAGGCTTTTCACCTGTAGCTCATCATCTTTTCCTCTTAGTTTTTTTTTTGCTTGAGGAAGATTAGCCCTGAGCTAACATCTGTGCCAATCTTCCTCCACTTTATATGTGGGTCGCTGCCACAGCATGGCCAACAGTGGTGTAAGTCTGCACCTGGGATCTGAACCTGTGAACCTGACTCTTTTAAACCTACAGAAATCAACTCTCATTCCCTCACCAAATGCCATATTCATCCTAACTGCCCCCCAAATAGTCACACATTTAAAGTCGTCTCCCTTTAAATGCCTTCTCTTTCCTCCTTGCCTTTACTACCTGCGGTGCCCTTCCTCTCAGGAAATGGCTTTCCCCCACTGCCAACCACCATCATTCATCACTCACCGTGGACAGAGTTGTGCCCTTTGTGTGTCGACACTATCTTAGGCGCCTGGGATACATCAGTGGAGAGAACAAAAGCTCCTTCCTCATGAGCTGGCATTCTAGGGTCGGGGGATAATCAGACAACGAGCAATGCACTGAGTACAGAAAATAAGGAAATCCTACAGTATGTGAAGAGATGATAAGTGCTATGGAAAAAATAGTGCCGAGTAAGTGAGGTCAGAGGCGCTGGGGAGCAGTGGGGCAGGCACCGTTCCCATGAGGCGGCTCTGCTGAGCAGGTGAGCTCTGAGCAAAGCAAGGGCGTGGAGGTGGTGAGGAGCTATCCGTGCGGATAGCTGGGAGAGGACTTTCGGGGCAGGAGGAGCAGCCACTATCGCTGGTGCCAACTGAGCAGGGACGGGGGAAGGGAGGCGATCAGAGAGGGGACCAGATTTTGGCTTCTACGCTAAGCGAGAAGGGGAGACGCTGGTGCCTTTGAGAAGAGGTGTCCCATGATCTGACTCACATTTCCAAAGGAGCACTCTGCTGTCTCTAGGAGTCAAGGGCGGAAGTCACAACACCGCTTAGAAGGTGAAGGCAGTAACCCAGGTGGGAGGTGATGGGAGCTTGCAACAAAGCGGTAGCAATACAAGTGGTGAAAAATGGTCAGATTCTCAATCTGTTTTGAAAATAGAATGACAGTGTCTCCTGACAGACTGGTTGTGGGTGTGGGAGAAAGAGGAATCCAGGATGGCTGCAAGGTTCAGGCCTGAGCAATGGGAAGTTGGAGGTGACCTCAACTGGGAAGGATGGGAGGTAGAGCGTGTTCGCATGAGGAAGACAGGAGCTCAGTCAGGGAGTGTCTGCTGACTTTCTGGTGGCGATGTCAGGTAGACACACAGTCTGAGGTCTGGGCGTGGAGTCATCAGCTCACAGATGGTGTTCACAACCATCTGTGACAGTGACACAGTGGTGAAGAACAGTGGTGAAGAACGGCACGGGAGGGAGAAGAGACAGGAGAGACAAGGGCTGAGCCAGGGCCTCCAGCGTGAGGAGGGCGGGGCCCTTCCTGCTCAGAGCTGCTCTGTGGTTTCACGTCTGCGCCCTCTGGGAGAGGCCTCTGAACAGCGGGCTGATGTAACTAGAGGGAGCTGGCCGCTGCCCACCTTGTGCAGTTATGCTGAGTTCCGCTTCAGTGTCTGGCACCAGGCCGCTGCCCGCCTCCCCCCGACGTGCTGCCGTGTTCCCAGTCTGGGGCTCCCCGACTGCGTGCACCCTGTGAAGACGGAGTGCAACATCACGTCCTTCTAAGGAAGCCGCTGGTCTTCCTTTATTTCTTGGGTCTGAAACTGTGTTTTCCAGAGGGAAAGCCTGGAGACAAAGCTCCTATGATTGTTAATGGAAGGTCCCGGAGTGTCAAAAACTGCTCCCTAACATCTCAAATTGAGATCAGCTTGGGTGCCTGGGCCAACAGCCTCTCCCCACACTCTTTCTCCTTCTGTATGTAAAGTCTCTTGCACACTAGAAAGTGCTGAGAGGCCTGGATTCTTGCATTGTGGATACGGAGAAACATTCCCAAACTGTGAATTGAGAAGCCTGGGCTCTGTTTCTGGCTCGGGTACTGTTAAGCCCTGTGACTTAGTGTGCTTAACGCTGTTCTCCCGGCCTCAGCCTCGTTGAATGCATAGGGGGTGGGAGTGGGTAGAGATGGTCTCAGGGGGCCCTGGGCCTCTGGCACCCCCTGATCCTGGGTTGGGCATTTCTGGTGGTTTGAGGCAGTTTCCTTTCCCCACACCGCCTCGCCAGGCCTGAGATGCGGCCCGAGATTCTAGGGTGGCATTCCTTTCACGAGGCCTCCCAGGCCGTGTAGGGATCCGCTCCCTTGGCTTTGAGGTGGCTCTTGTGGAAGCTCTGCAGAGGGAAGGCCCTGAGCACCTTCAGGGAGAGCAGCGGGACACAGAGTGTGAGGGAAGAACAGTGGCCTGGAGAGCTGCTGCGGAGGCCTCCTTAGGAGCTGACGTGCTCGTCCCGAGAGTGACCAGAGCAGGAAAAGGCAGTTCCTTAACCATGGTGCTGGCTGGGATCTAGCCGATGAGAAGCAAGGTGGAGCCGGAGGAGGAAGAGGGAAATGAGAGGGGTCTTTGATGAGCATGTGCCAGGCATCGTGCAAGGACATCACACACGTGGTCAGGTTACCTACTCAGAGCGCTATTCTCTGCAGGGGGAAACCAAGGCTTACACAGGATGAACAGTTTGCCCAAGGTCACACAGCTAATGGGTGGCAAGACTGGGATTCAACTCCATCTCCGTGGGAGAATTGACTCTTGCATTTCCCCAGAGCCCGTTGGCTGAATCCCTGGTCCAGGCTGGTGTGAGTGTGGCATCACCGAGGGGCCACTACCGCTCACAGGTCCTTATTCTGTACACTGCCAGCAATGTGAAAGGGGGCAGAGCAGCTTAACCTAGCTTCTCTGGTCCTGTGGGTGCTGCCAATGCTGGACCAAGGAGCCCAGGCTGCCCTGGGAATACGCAGACAGACAGCAGTCTGCACACCCCAATCCATGCGCCTGATTAATGGGTTTGGGAGGAAAGGGCAAAGGAAGCATAAAGCAGCCCCACTACCCTTGTCCCCTTGACATCCACAGCCTGAGAAGAGATGGGAGGAGGGGAGGACAGTCACAAGTCGGGACATAGGGCTCAGCTGCAGGCAGTGCCCAGAGAGGCTCACGTCAGGGCCTCTGGGTGCTAGCCCCATACCTCCCTCACCCTGGCTCCTGAAGCCATGGCACCTTTCCACCGCAGACCCACAGGCACAGCTTCTAAATGATTACCCCCGACTGGTTCCCTATAAAAATAATAAAGCAAGTTTGGCTCCTGCTCTGGCTTCGGGGCTGGAATGACAGGGAAAGGCAGTCATCCTGAGTCATAGAGAGAGTGCTTGCTGCACATCCACCCCCTCAGGGTTGACTCAGAGCTCAGCCTGCACGCTGCAGCCCTCACTCCATCCTTCAACCCACAGCACTGAGGTGGGGTCGCAGGCCTGACTCTCTTGGTCTGCCTTTCCCTAGCCCCAACATAGCAGAGAAGGGGCCAGAACAGGCACGAGAAAGGCAGGTTTAGTGCCTCCCCAAGAGCTGTGAGGAGGGGAAAAGGGGAAAGATGAGGGTAGAAAGTAGATTCGTCCAAGAATGTTCGAGTGGTCGCACTCTGAAGACCATCCCGTCCACACCCGTCTCCATTTCTTCCACAAGCGTACACTGAGCGTCTGCTGTGTCACAGCGCCTGGGGTTTGTACCAGTTTACAGATGAAGACACAGATGGCCAGAGGCAGGAAACATCTTGCTGTTTCTCACAGCTTTTTGACAGCAAGACCAGCCCAAAACCTGGCCTCTGACTCTCAATCCCTTGTGTTTAGTGTAGGGGCTCAAACACCGGTGTTGCCAGGCATTGTCTAGACGACAGTGGTCAGTGTGACCTGGGCTGGCTCTAAGGTAGATAGAATAAGTCAAGGCGGGGGTCTCAGGCCAGGCTGGTGGGGCAGAGCTGACCCTGGCCTCTCCCCACCCCTCCCTTTCGCTCTGCTGGACCCTGCTCCTTGCTCACGGAGCTCCCTTCTAGTCTCTCCTCTTTCAGCACCACCCCCGTCCCCCAACAAAGCTGCTGCGACCAAGGTGTCTTGTCTCCGATACACTGATTCATACTAAGGTGATGTGACTCGAATAAGCTATCCTTCCAAAAAGCAATCTTACCTTTAAGGAGAAGAAGGTCACACTCACCCTAAAGCTTGGCTATCTAGAGTGTCTAAGGTAGACTCCCCCATGACAGCTGGGCGAGGGAGCTGTTCCCCACCCTCTACCCTCTAGTGTTCTGCAAAGACTGTTTTCTCCTCTGTTTGGAAATAGAGTTGGCCCTTGAGAGATTTAGCAGAACCACACTCATTGCTAGCAGTGAGCCAGCGCGTGTGGCCATGAGCAGTGCAGTGGAAATGGAGCAGCCGTCTCAAAAGCCCCCAGGCCTCTGGAGGGCGGGAGCTGCTGTGTGGGCAGTGGACCCAGGAGCACTGTAAGGCCAGACGTGGTAGGAGGACAGGGAGACAGGCCTGCTAAAGCAGGTTTTCCCAAAGCTGTGGCCTTGAGCAGCATCCCGCAGGCTTGCCCTGAAAGGTCCAGGGGAACCTATTTTTTTGTGGACATCCTTATTTGGGTTCTTAATTCAGCTATGTTAGGTCATCTGCGTGTTCTGACACAGTTATACCCGTCAAGTCTCCTCTTGCCCTGCCTTCTGACCAAGCCCCCTGCACTCTGTTTTCCTCTGATTGCCTTTCCTTTCCTTCCCTATTCTCATCTTTTCTATCCGCATACAATGCTCTCCTTTCCCCTAAAATAGAGGCGTAGAAGGAAGCTGTCACAACACAACCCTTGCTTGGCCAGACAGCCACCTGTGCCTAGCCAGTGTCTGTGACTGTAGCCCTCACAGACTGAGCAAGCTACTGGTGGTATATTTGCCAGACACCCTTCTAAAGCAAAGGGACCTAGAAGATTCCATGAGCTAGTAGAGAAGGTGAGAGAACTGGACCTCAGGCAGGCTCAAAAATGCCCACAGTTGCCCCGAAAAGCCCTGCCACTTCTGTTACACCCATCAGCTCTTCATATTTAGTGCCCCCTCCCTGAGAATCATCTGTTTTTGTTTATTTCCTTTTCGAGTCTCTGCCTGTCTCTCTCATTCTGTTTCTCTCCCTTCTCTGTCCTTCCGAGCTTGCTTGCGCGTGCTCTCTCCCTCCCTCTAGCATGTGGAATTCTTTGATGTAGTTAGCACTGCTGACAAGCTGATTTCACTCGCTGACTCTCCTCAGGTTTCTTTGTGTGTTTGTTTGAATGATTGGGTACTGGCCGTCCTTCCCGTGGGAAGGCAGCTTTGTAACTGGTTTGTTAGCATGGGTTCCTGACAGGTGGCAGCACTTGGGAATCATCAGACTTCAGGTGAA
Organism: Equus quagga; assembly: GCF_021613505.1. Classification (NCBI taxonomy): domain Eukaryota; kingdom Metazoa; phylum Chordata; class Mammalia; order Perissodactyla; family Equidae; genus Equus; species Equus quagga. The sequence continues at coordinate 57,493,561 of NC_060267.1, forward strand.
CAACGCAGGGACCCCTGAGGCTGCAGCTGCTTCCAGCCACCTGAGCTGGTCACTGTGCAGCTGATAATACAGGCTGGTCCAGCCAGTCTCCTTCTGCATTTAGCACACAAAGACAGGAAGCGCAAGGATCGACCAGGAACCAGCAGCCCCCTTGCCCTGTACCTCTCCACCAGTCCCCCTGGGGCCAAGGGGAAGTTCTGAAGGGGCATTTCAATTGGGTGCCTGTAGCCACAAAGATTCAAGAAGGGCTCTTCTCCTTCTAGCTAGAATTTCACCTTGGAGAAACAGGTGCCAGCTGGGGGTTTCCAACATGGTGGACCTGGGGGACGGGAGGGCCACTCTTCCTGCTCTCCGCCTTCTCATCTCTGGCTTTATCTTCACGTTCCCTCCCTTTTCTGTCCAGCGTTTTTGCCTCCTTCATAAATCCCCCTTAGCATTCCTCCTCCACAGATCTGTTTCTGTCTATCCATTCATACCAAACCAAAAGGGAAATTCTGCTTAAGAACTGCTTTCAACTATCCATATTTCATTCATTTGCCCTTAAATCTGAGAACCATTGACATCTATCTTCAGATTCTGTATATCCCAGTTGACTCGTGCTTATTTAAACTTTATATCTTCCTTAGCAAGGACGCTCTTCATTCAATTTAGAAGGCTTACAGTTTAAAACACATTTTACTTTGGCCTCCTTAAGATTCCTCTGCCTGCTGCCACCTCTGGTGGCTCTAAGATTCAGCATCTCCAGACTCCACCACATCTATAGGTTCACTTTTGGTTCCTGGGATGTGCCTTTCTCCTGGTTGAAAGAGGAGATAAGAGGATAATGAGGACACCCGGCCCCTCCCCACCTTCACTTAACCTACATGGCTGCCCCCTGGCCATGAAGCTGGAGTCAAATGTCTCTGGAAGCCCCTGACTCCTGCCATTCTCAGTTTTCTTTCTGTGTACCAGCCTCATAACTGACCTCCCAGCCTAGATTAAATGGGGTTTCACCAACAAAGCCCCAATCCCCCAGTCTTCCACCAGACCGCGACACTCTCTCAACTGAACTAGCCATCCTGTCCTGCACATCAAACTGAGATGAGATTAGAGATGATGGAAGCAGAGAAGCGGAGCTTGGGTTGGCAGGGGTGGGGGAAGTGTCAGCTGGACCAGGACCTTCAGGTGGTTTGGAATGGAATTTATATCAGATCCACTCCCTAAGTTCTGGATGAGAGATTAAAAAAAAAAAAGCAAGAGTTCTGTAGCAGGGTAGCTAGTGAAAGACTCACGTACTCCCATGACATTGCTTTTTACTCCTATCTCAGAGGAATGTGGAATTTCAGTGACCTTGATATTATAGCTGTTGTCTCAATGGCAGCTGTTGGAATTGGGCAGCCCTTTCTGTATGGTGTGTTCACAACTCAACCAAGAGCCAGCCTTCTCTGGAGGATGTCAGAAGGTAGTCTGCACCTTTCAAAGTCAACGTGTTCAGGAGGTGCAGCAGTGGCTTATGATCTTTTCAAAATGCTCTCTAACCACCTGATCTCAAGAGAATATTCTGGAAGACAACTTGTTTGGGTATTGCAGCCTAGAAATCTACTGCCTAGCCCCTAAATCCCTAGTAACCCTCACACCCTGGCTATGCTGAAGAAAAAAAAGAAGAGGAAGAAGAAAAGGAAAGTCCCTTTTTCATATGGTCAAGAGCTATTTTTCAACAACTTTTTAGTTCTCCAGAGAGACTAAATAATGTTAACAACTGGAGAACACATCCCTCTCATTCCTACCTCCATCCTCTTGGGAAAATCCCCTGTACATAGGAGAACCCTCTCTCTGCAGCGTCTCATCTGCCCTGAGTTCATCCCTCAGCATCCTAAAGGTGGTCTAGAGATCATAGCTCTGTGAAAAGGAATAGTGAGTATATTCCAGAAACAAAGACTTTGTCTGCTAAGGAATACTTCTAATGTGATTCTGAACTTAATTCAGAAGAGAGTTTTCCAGAGACTATCTCTTATCAACTGCCCAGTGCCACTCCTATCATTGTTTCCAGAGGTACCAAACCCAGGTAATCTGCATAAGTACATTGAAGCAAGGTCATTCTTCCTGTGTGCCCTTAGCCTGTTGGCTGGAACCACTAGCCAGGACTCTTTCTGAAAATGCTCCACCTCTGCCTCAGATATGGAGTGATTACCTGATTCTGTTAATACCAGTTGCACAAATTAAGTTAATTGCTCCAATATCTTTAAACCCTTGAAAATTACCAGATCTTTAGAAAACAAAGGTGAAAGAATTAGCTGCTCAAAAATTTACTCCATGCCTACCACAGTGGAGACAGCACCATATTACAACTCAGCCAGAAGGCTCAGGGAGGTCATGGCTCTGCTGGCTCCCTGTGGAAGGGAGTGGAGTGCAGGTGGGGTCTCCAGGCTCGCAGGGTGTAAGTCTTCAGAGAGTCCTACCACCCCTTCTTCCCTAGGAAGACCACGGATAGAGGAATTATGAGCTAACTCAGGGAACTTGGAGCGAATCAAGGAAAGGGTCAGAGATGGATGGCACAAGTGTTTCAGACTACCAACTAATTCTGGATTTAGCTCAAAAAGTGGAATTGATGCTAGGTAGTTTCTCAAGGCACTGTACTAGATAGTCAAAGGAAGTGGCAAACACCACAAATATGTCTCTGGACTAACAGTGCAATGCCCAACCCAGGTAGTCCAGTCTCCCCTTCTAGCTCACCAGGGGCTTCCACTTGCAGCTGGGCAAGCGTACCAAGGACCAGAATGACTACACGGGGTCGGCTAGGAAGAGTCTTTTGGGAGCTGGCAGTGTATCAGTAGGCTGTGGGGTCTCTGAAGGAGATGACTGTGTCTTAGGCTTCTTCCTCTTGTTCCCACACAGAAATCACTCTGTAATTGCTTTCTGATTTTATTGTGAATGGTTAGCTATTTTTGAGACCATAGATCTTACTAACATAGCTGCTCACAGAAGAACAGGCTTGTGTCAGCGATTGACAGACAACACTGTTCCAGCAAGTTAGAAGTGCCCTCTGAACAGCATGGCTTAAGGCCCAAGAAAAAATTAATCTGTGCATCTCCAGATTCTCCCAGAGTGCAACTCTTTGGAGAGCTACCATCACCTGGGCTGGGAAACCCAACAGAGGAATCCCCAAGAGCCCATCCTGCATCTCATCGCTGCCCTCAGAGCACGCCTAACCTCCTCTCGTCTCCCATTATAGAGACGTATATAGGATTGTTAGAATAATAAGATATGACCCAGGGGATCAGAACAGACCCAAAGCTCAATCTTGAAGTAAAATATGATTTAAATAGATGAGGTTCTTAAATGGGAACTATGAAAGACTAAAAAGCAACAAGAGAAAAGACAGTTAAGACTTTTTAAAAATCCCAAATGAAAAATACTGAATGTTTAAGAAGTAAAATAAATAGTTTAATTTTTTGAAAGTTTAGGGTTAACTCAGCTGGGCCAGGTGGCCCAGGAGGCTTCTCTAAGTCGTCCCCACTCTGGTCCTGTTCAGACGGGACTGACCCAAAGGCCTTTGGGCGTTTGCCCAGGGCGGCTTCGGTGATTTGCAGGGTGGATCCAAAAGGGAAGCAACAGCCTGAGCAGAAGCCCTGGAAACACAGCAGTCCTTCCCCATTAACACAGGAACACGAGCACTTGACCAGCCTGAAACTTCTTCCGTGTGCGTGTGCATGTGCGTGTGTGTGTCTGTTTCTGTGTTCTAGCTCAGCCTGCCAGCCAAATTCTAGTGACCCCACACCCTCCAGGCATGTGGATTGACCTGGCAGCTGGCATTCCTCAAGAAGTAGAAACAGATCTAAATGTGTAAATGACTGATGAGGCGTCCCTTTCCTTCTCTTCCCTTGCCTCACCCTATATCTCCACCATTCCCAGAAAGGACATCATACCAATTTCCTATGGAAAAAGAAGGAATTTGCTGAGAAATCTGTTACCAACGAAGCTTTCTCAGTCTGCAAGCAAATGTCTAGTTATGCACATTTCCATCCTTCACAACTCCCGTTACACGTTTTCTTTGTTTGTACCTTAAAAACAGAAACACAAGAGCAACCATCTGAAAGTAGAGGGTAAAAGCAAAGTCATGACCTTCTAGAAAGAGTTATCAGCTCCGATGGTCAAGGTCGGTCTGGCTGAGCTCTGTGAGCTGGGGCCCAAGGAGTAGGGACAGCTTCCCAGATATAGGCTCCAGGAACAGGGAGAGAGTTGCTGTGGGGTACCCACCTGCAGCCACTTTCCTCAGCTCCTATCCCAAAACGAGCTCAGGAGTCAGACCCACGAGAACAGCTTCTTGGGGTGGTAATGATACACCCAAATTTTGAAATTTAAAAAATAGGTCCACACTCGTTCTTTCATGCCAGTGGCCAAGGTTCTTCACACCTGTCAACTGGAAGCTCGGCAGGACCGCCTCCCGCCGGAGCCTACGTTGTGGAGGACTGGCCCCTGCTATGGAGGGGTTGAGGGCTACCTCTTTAGGTTCTCCTCAGTGGTAACTAAAACTCAGTCTTCCCCTAAACCTGAGGGGCCCCAGAGCGCCTTGGCTTAAATATGTGAGGGCAAGGACAGGCAAGGCCCTTCTCCTCCAGCTGGCAATGCCTGGGCAAAGCTAGAGTGCAAGCCCTCAAAGGTTATCTTAGGACACATGGCTAATTCAGAAACAAGTAAACGATTTCCATCCACCCCATTTATAATGGGTATGAATGACTTAATTCGTGGCCAGAGATGGTCCCAGGTAGGAGAATGCCGTATGGGTCCTCGCTAGATGTGAGACCCAGCTCTGCAGAGCCCCCATTCCTGGTCATGTCCCAGAACCTGCCAGACCTACACTTTGTATTTCTTTCACTTGTTTCATTTGCCCTCTCCTGCCGCTGTGTTGCTCCTGTGTTAGCCGAGACCTAGAATACCGGGCGTCTTCGTTGGAGACTCATTACAGCTTATCTCTATCTGCCTTTCTTTAAAGCCAGCTGAACATACCCAATGCTCTCCCTTTATGGTAAGACGGACCCTGCAGACCACGCTCTCAGCTTCTGTGACCTCCTCTAACTTCCCCCACTCTTACCCACCCCGACCCCCAGAGTGTCCCGGAACCCAGCCTAGCTCCCGCTGCATGTAGCCACTGTGTCTGTCATGCGCCTGCCTGCCTGGTCTCGTGTGAGCTGTGAATGCTGTTTGTGTAATGGTGTTCCTTCCCCTCCTTGTGCTTTCCTTTGGGTGATAATTCACTGTGATCTTGACTGTCTAATGAGCCACTGGGAGAGAACTGAACCCAAGGGCCATTTCCTGTTAAACATCCTGAGCACTACATTGGCTAAAGTCTCCAACTTTAATCTGACGTGGGAAATTCGCACAGGGCACCTATGAGGGCCGTGGTAAGGGCCTCCAGGGAAAGGAGAGAGAGATGGTCCTGCCAGGAGATGGAAGGGCAGGCGCTGGCTCCCACTAATCATCAGGTGTCTGTAGCTGCTGGCCTCCCTTGTGCTCCGCGTTCACGGCCACAGGAAAAGGTTTACTGGGGTTTCTTACTGAGAGTGTGGTTGAATTTCCAGTCAGGCCAGCAGTGTTACCAGTGAAGTTTTCTAAATTCTTCAAGTTCATTAAAATAAGGCTATACCTCATTTTTCTGCAAGCAGAAAAACAAACTTCATTGTTTGATTGGACCACTCCTGGCACAGGAGTCTATGATTCACTTTGGCTAACGTGATAGATATGCCACTTGGTGTGACCTTGAAGTCTCCTTGGAACAGCGTCCTCCAAAGGCTACCATCACGCATTTCAAACTGGGCCAGGTGTGAGTTTTTGAAAGGATCGGTGAGTGGGTTGATTCCCTGAGCCCCTCAAGTCCACAGACTGGAAGCAAGATTGGGTCAGGTGGTGTTTCCCAATGCCACCCATCCCAGGCTGGCTGGAACGTCACCCAGGGAGAGGCTGGATATTCCACCCCACTTGGCAGAGACGGCCCTTGGGATCTGCTTCTTCATTGTATTGTCATTTGGTTTATAAGAGGAATTGTTGTGTCCAAATGGATATGTGTTTATTCTCCTTCTAGAACATTAGGAAATGGCAGCAACTGGGGAGGGTTCTGAACCCAGAATAGAATTCAAACTGCAAGCTTGATTTTTACTGTTTTGAACTCATCAGATCCAGATGCCCCTGTGGCACCAACTTCTCAAACTCTTGTCTCCCTCAGCTGAAGTTCCCCGCTTAAGCTTGTTCTTTCTTCTTTTTTCTCCTTTCCTGAACATGGTGGAACTGACAGCTGAGGGATAAAACCCTTCGCCTCCTCTGCATACTCCTCTGGGGGAACACAACCTCCTTTTAATTCTATTTCAAGTAGATACACAGGTGATAGAAATGCAGAGATTAAGGGCATCAAAGACTTCAGGATACTCGGCAGGGTAGGGCCCAGGGGCACTGCGCTCCCTCCCCCTAGCTGCCGCAGCAGCCCCCAGAGCGGGCCCCCAACACCCACAAGTCTGCCCTGCCTGAGGGGAGCGGAGCCCTTCGAGGATCTGAGGCAGCTCTGGTTTGGAAATAGAAGAAATGCTGTGACTCTTCCCCTGTCGGGAGAGTCTGAAAACCAGGAGAGACCCTCCAGGCTTGGTTTCTGCACAGCCCTCCCAGGGTGGAGCGAGGAAGTGCAGACGTGTAAAAGCTTCCTCTGAATTTTCCTGCCTCCCTGTTGGGTCTCCCGTTCTAAACAGGAGTGAGATGAGTGGCCTCTGGGGCCACCCACCACATCAGTGACAGTCAGCAGGCCACAGGGTTAGAACGGAGGGCCTCTGGGAGCCCTCAAGGCCTTTAGTGCTGGTGGGATTTTCAGGGGTGCAACAAGACATGGGTATTGTCAGGGAGGATCTGACATGGAAATGATTAAAAATAAAGCAAGAGGCCAGGTGACGTCAGCATCAAGGGGAAAGAGATGTCCCCTTTGTCTCTCCCTCTAAGTGACAACCAAAGGGACACCCACTGACCACCAGAGGATTCCCTGCACAGAATAAAGCAAGAGGAGAAATGAATTGAGAAGTGGGGAGAGCCAACACAGGAGCCCAGCACAGCCCAGGGACTCCTCCTCCCTTGAGGGAAGCGCGTGCTGGAACAGGAACAGGAAGTAACAGGAACAGTAACAGGAAGCCCAAAGGTCCGTTCTCTCCTGGTGCCCACAGGGCTGGGTGAGCTGCACTAGCTCTAGGAACAGGCAAGTGGCTCATGGGGGTGACCGCCCCCAGCTCTTTGGCCAGTGGGGGCAGAAGGAGGGACAAGGCGGGGGTCAGTCCATGCTGTTCTCAGGTCTGGAGGCAAGTGACAGTGCAGCCTGTCCTGCCCCCTGAGCCCTGGCCAGGCACGTGCCCAAGCCCCAGGCCCCTCCAGGTCCCACAGGCTGAGGTGAGCCCCCAGCCAGCGGCCCCAGCCCCATCTTCAACACCATCTCCCCACCCCAGCTTGCCTTGGCCTCCACCCACCTGTCTTCACCTTCACCTTGCCCTTGCCCTCCAGGTCTTCCCTGAGGAGGTGATCTGCCCAGAGCAGCACCCCTTGGTCCTCTCCTACTGGGGCGCGACTTCTCTAGGGCTCACTCCTAGTGCCTGCCTCCCCGACCTTCCCCTGCCTGTGCCCCCACCCAGGGTCTCCTGCAGCGTCAGGTCTCCTGGACACCCCAGGGCAGAGGGGAATAGAAGGGGCACAGCTTCAGAGCCTGCAAACCAGGCACTCTGCCAGCACTAAACAACACCATTCCCATCCTCCCACAGCCACGTTGGGCAGGGGCTGTGGGAAGCAGAAGGAAGTGACACAACACAAGCGCTGGCGTCTTGAGCAGCCAGGGCACAAGACCCCTTCAGTGGGCAGCCCACTGCAACCCCGCAAGCTCTCAGCCCGCCCCTCCCACCAGTACCCCAGTGCAGTCATCCCCGCAGCTGGGGTGAAGGCCACGACCCACCCAGCCACCTCACAGAGAGCCAGATCCTTCAGGATGCAGGACCCTCAGCCAAGCCAGACGGCAGTGAGGCTGGGGCCACACCTCAGGGTGCGCCCAGGGCGGCTGGCTCACTGCCTGGATTTCAAAGCATATGGAAGTTCCTTATGAAATCTTCTCCACCCAGGGGCTTAACAACTAGGAATGAAGGGGAAGGGGGGAAAGTAGAAAAATAGGCCCAAGGGCTCACGGTCCTGGGCACAGCTTGGTTCTGCAGAGGCCTCAGGGCTGGGTTGTCTTCCTGGAAAAGGTGGGCAGCTGGCCCCCCGCCGCGTCCCAGGAGAGAGAATCTGGTGCAGCTAGCCCACCCTGGCCTGCCTCCACTCCACCCAAGGGCTGTGTCGCTCAGAGCAGGGCCCGCCCCATCCTCAACCCCTCCCTGTCGCTGTGTTAACCGCCACCTCCTGTTGCCGATGGCTTCCAGAACGCAGAGGAGAACTCGCGCATCTCCATCACCTTCTTCCGCCTCTTCCGGGTCATGCGCCTGGTGAAGCTGCTGAGCCGAGGGGAGGGCATCCGGACGCTGCTCTGGACCTTCATCAAGTCCTTCCAGGTAGCCACCTCTACCCTCAGCACAGCCTCCTCTTCCCCCAGGAGGCAGGGCTCCACCCCAGCTTCCACCTGGGCTCCCTGAGCAGGAGGTGACCCAGCACAGGAGTGGACGCCGTCTCGGAGCGAGCCAGGCAGTTACTCCGCTGCGCACTGGCTGTGCCGCCCAGACTTCCCTCTCTGCGCCTTGCCTTCCTCATGTCTGAAATGAGGCCTCGAAAGCATGCTCCTGGAGCCCTGGTTTCCCCAGAGTCAGGGGAGGGAAGGCTGGGCGCCAAGGGGGAGGCTGCAGTGGTTCTGCTTTCTTCTCTTATTTGTGTATTTTTCCACAAGAATGCTGCATGAAGGGATTTTGTGGTAGAACAAATGTGAAAAACATGGGCCTGCGCGATCTGATAAGCTCTATGGCCCCTCTCAATACTGGAGTCTTTAGAATCTTGCTGTCACCTTCCCCCAGCAGGCATTTCAGTAATGTCCACTGTCCATATCTGTTTATGGACTTAGCCAAGCTCTCCAGGATCCTGGTGTCCCTCCACTGAAGGAGGGGCAGCCCATCCTATGAGGACAGGGCTGCCCAACTACAGGATTAATTCTCTTTCTCAGCCCTCGTTTTCCATCTGTAAAAGCAGGTTAATGTTGCCCGTGGCCCCCTCTGAGGCGTGTTATATAGGTTTGAGGTGAAAGGGCAGCGAAGCGCAGTCAGGGCCCCTGAGTTCCTTGAAGATGAGTGGCGTGGGGACCCCGTGTGCTTCCGTGCTTCCCCGGCCTGACGCTGAAGGCAGCGTCGTGTCCCCCCCCCCCCCCCGGGAAGGCAGGGCTCCCAGGACAGGGAACCTCGCCAGCACTCAAGAATTCCTTCCACATCCCCTGCCCTAGTCAGCTCGGGCCCAGGGATGGGGTACAGCGTGGCCCTGATCCCAATGTGCCCGTGAGTGAAGTTGCAGCCAGAGGAAGGGTGCTCTGCTGTCAGGAGCCCGTCTTGCTTTAGAGTCCCACCCCAAAGGCACAACACCCCTCCAGGGAGCCTCCTGCCCTGGGACTCATTCCCCGAGCCGCTTGACTGAGCCAGCAAGCAAGGGCCCCAGCTGGCTGCACTCCTCATGGTTGGTCCTCCTTCTGTCAGGCCCACGCTGACTCCCCACTTAATGATGCACGGCAGCCCCCTCCCTACCACCTCCACTCCCCCCCCCCCCCCCCCCACCCCCCGCCCCCGTGCCCTGCTCAGTCCCTGGGAATCAGGATTCTCGGGGGAGTGGGACTTGAGGCTGACCCTGTCGCTGGGTGCACCCCTGGGGTCCCACAGCGATGATTGACTATACAAACCCCCAACATGCTCACCTGGTCCCCAACATTTCCCTGGGCTGGGAAGAGGCGACAGACCTGGGAGACTGTGAGGAGCAGGACTTGAATGAGGAGCAGGAGCTCCGACCAAGCAGGAAGAGCATCCTTGTGGTCTCGCAGCGCCACCTGGCGGTCTGCAGGCCCCTGGCACCACACTTTGCAACCGCGAACGTGTGGCTCTCCTGCATTGAGCCCCATGAGGCCTCTCCCCGGAGAAGCCACCAGGGCTCTGGAAAATTAAGTTGTCTGCGCTGCTGGGCAGATAACATATTGAGTGAATAAGATGTATGGGACCAACTATGTGCAAGGCATTGCGCTGAGCGTTTTGTAAGCCTTACATCATTTGAACGCCACAAAATCCCTGAGAGGTATTGTTTTTCAGATGAGGAAACTGAGGATCAGAGAGGTTAGGTAATATGCCCAACCCCCATAGCTAGAAAGTGGCAGAAATAGGATTTGAGCCCACGATCTTTCTTAGTTTTCCCTTGGTGAATGTTTTTATTACAACTAGTGGAACGTAAAGCTGCGGGGGGAAGGGCTTGACCTACCTCCACCCCACGCCTCCCAGGACTCCTTGGTGTGTACCCTCCATGCTTTTTCCCTGCTCGCCACGCTGTGTGTTCAGTCCGAGGGCATTTTGCCCATTCTTGATTGTTTCTGCTGAAGACCCGTGGCGCTGTACCCCTTGCTCTGCAGCCTGCCTTTCTCAGAACACCGCACTGCTTCTCAGGTGATGGAACCGAAGTAGAGCGAGCCGTCAGCGCCATGGCCCAGGCCCTCTGCCAGGCGCCCAGAACTTCTGCGTGGCTCTTGGAAATGCCCCAAGGCAGGCAGCAGCTGCTGGCTGCAGAGCCCACGCCCCCTGGGAGGGGATCCACCAGCCCGTCCCTCTGTCGTCCTCACCACCCCTCCTGTGCTTCCTCCCAGGCGCTGCCCTACGTGGCGCTTCTGATAGTGATGCTGTTCTTCATCTACGCCGTGATCGGGATGCAGGTAGGAGGGCGCTCGCTCCCTGCCTCCTGCTGCCTCCTCCCAGTTCCCAGCCCCACGATCCCTGATGCCCCCCTCCCTCTCACCTGCCTCTTGTTCCTGACTGTCCCTCTCACTCCTCTTCTGCCTTCTGAAACTAAAGAGATCACAGGAATTGGAATTTCCGCCCAATGGTATCCAGCAGGTATAGGGTGAATGGCCAGGTGCCAGGTGCAGGACACACAGCTTGGACAGCTGCTCCCCTGGTGCCCCAGGCCTGGTCTGCTCTCAGTAGGGAAGACCCTCCCAAACTACGCAGTGGGCCTAGGAGAGATGGCCCCTTCTCAGGGGACAGCAGGGAGGTGCGTCAGACAGCATCCTGCCCTTTGTCCCGGTCTGATAGGCCTGAGAACTATCCCTCAACCCAGCGTCATCCAGGAGAAGCTGATGACTGAGAGGGAGGGCGGGAGGCGGGCGGGAGGCAGGCAGGCAGGCTCTCCCCGTCAAGCAAGCAGCAGTTTCTGGGGTCCTCCCCTCACAGGTGCCCACTGCACCATCTCCTGCCCCAAACCCAGAGTTCTCCAGCCTCCCTCGGGTTTCCAGCAGAACACCCCGGCCCGTCACTCCACACCCGTGGAGAGCTTTTCTTCAGCAGCTCCTTAAGGAACAGTCCCATGTTTGCTCGTTGCAGAGAGACGCCAGGGCTCATGGGCCAAAAGCTTTTGAGATGAAAGAGCTACCTACCTTGCTACCTGACCAAGGGTGGCAGTTTCTAAGACAAGCACAGCTTTGAAAGGCCAGAAAAAATAAAAGGAGACCCCTGATTTCAAGGATGAGTTAAGCCCGCCCAAGCCCCAGACCGCTTGTTCCATGTCACTCCCAGTCCAAGAACTTCCCACCAAACAGTGCTGGGGCGGACGGAGCTGGCGTGGCAGAGAGCAGGCGGAGGATGCGTGCTAGCACCTGATGGTGACTAGTTCATGATGCAGTGCTGTACACAAGAAAGCTGCTGACGGGAGATCTTAAGCATTCTCCCCACACACACAAACAGTTAACTATGTTACTATGTGGGTGATGGATGGGTTAATTATCTTGGTCTCGGTAATGATTCTACAACGTATATGTACATCAAATCATTACCAGGTCATACACTTTAAATATATACAATTATATTGGTTAATTATTCCTCAATAAAGTATTTTTTTAAAGAGAAAAAGAAAAATATTCTCAAGAATCTGCAGCCAAAAAAATAAAACAGCAGGCCAATGAGCTGCCCATCCCCGCACAGAAGCAGGTCCTGTTCTGGGCATCCACCCGCCCTCAGCCCTGTTCTGCCAAGCCACGGGGACCTCTCCTGATGGCGCATGGGCACCTCTCTCACTGGCCAGGGTGGGGGACTGAGATCAGGGCTGGACAGGCACCTGCACCCATTAAGCCCAGCCAGGCCGCGTCAGGGACTCTGTTCAGCTTATTGGCCAGCCTGTCCCAGTGGTCAGCTGTGGCCCCTGAAGAGACCATTGAATGCTGGGTGGGAAGTAGGACCCTCTCTGTCCAGGGCCCACTGAATCCATCTCCTCGCCCCTTGCTAGGTGTTTGGAAAGATTGCCCTGAATGACACCACAGAGATCAACCGCAACAACAACTTCCAGACCTTCCCCCAGGCTGTGCTGCTCCTCTTCAGGTGGGTCTCTGGGACATGCCTGCATGTCGAAGGAGAGGGCTCTCTCCAGGGTGCTGAGGGGAGAGAGCTGGGGCTGGATCCCCCTCCCCTGCCTGGGGAGCCGTCATGTCATTGTTGTTTATCACTTTCCATCGAGCAGCCCACTAGACACTGGCACACCTGCTGCTGAGGCCACTGAGGGATCGAAAGTCAAATTCTGAAAGCACTCTGGTTTGGAAGCTCAACAGGCTCAAATCCAAGCCTGTGACACACTGGCTCTGTGATCTTGAGCAAGACATCGCACGTCTCTGAGCCTCGGTTTCCTCACAGACAAGTATAGTGCCAGTGTCGGCGTCACCTGCTGTGTTGGGTGCTTATGTCCACGTGCACTTCGTGTCTTCCTCATCTGAGCCAGCCATGAGCCTGCACCCCTGCCTTGGGCAGAGTAGAGAGGGGATGTTTCTCACGCCTGCCCCTGAGGGCTTCTCCTTCTCTTCTGGCTCCTGATGACCCTGTGGTGCTTCTCCCCTTCCTGCTCGTCACAGCCTGGAATGCTGACGTGTGAAATAAAAGTGAGGGGCCAGCCCAGTGGCGCAGCGGTTAAGTGTGCACGTTCCGTTTCGGTGGCCAGGGCTTTACTGGTTCAAGCGTGGACATGGCACCGCTGGCAAGCCATGCTGTGGCAGGCATCCCTCATATAAACTAGAGGAAGATGGGCATGGATGTTAGCTCAGGGCCAGTCTTCCTCAGCAAAAAGAGGAGGATTGGCGGCAGATGTTAGCTCAGGGCTAATCTTCCTCAAAAAAAAAAAAATTCCAGGTGAAAGGCATTAAACAACACAAAAAGGGATATTTGAAACTGATGTATACATGACCCTGACAATATAGTTTGGAAATATGTTAATCAGACACTGATAGAACCATAAGGAGAAAATGAAAACACACGCACACACACAGAGGGAGACTCTGATACAGCATGTAGAAAATGACAGATCAAATAGAACAAAATAGAAGAAAAAGAGCATCTAAATAAGTCAATTAACAAACTTAATCTAATAAATTTATACCCAATAAATGGCAAAAAAAAACCACATTGTTTTTAAGCACCCAGAAACATTCACAAAAATTAGCCAAGACTTAAAACAGAAAGTAAAACTTCTCTGACTTCAATACAGCAGAGTTAGAAATGAACCATAAAATTAGTAGCCCCTCCAAAATCTATTCACTTAAATTTTTTGAGTCAGTATTCTAAATAACTCACAGCTGAAGCTATAAACTACTTTGTAGAGAAAGTGAGAGCACACCTTAAATTTATGAAATGCACCAATCAATATGAAAGAAAAATTCAGAACCTAAAATTAACTTTTCTTTTCTTTTTCTTTTCTTTTCTTTTCTTTTTCCTTTTCTTGCGGAGGAAGATTAGCCCTGGGCTAACTTCTGTTGCCAATCTCCTCCACTTTATATGTGGATTGCTGCCACAGCATGGCTGATGAGTGGTGTAGTTCCATACCTAGGATCTGAACCCACAAACCCAGGCAGCTGAAGCAGAGCACACTGAACTTAACCACTATGCCATGGGGCCAGCCCCTAAAATTAACTTATTTTTTAAAATTTACAATAAATAAACTGATAGATGGAAAAAAAGAATAGCAGAATAACTACAAAGTATGAAGGATTGCATTTATTAAAATAAAAACAGAAATTAATAAAATATCAAACAAAAATATTTTTTATCAATAAACCCTAAAACTGATTCTTTGAAAAGACCAGTAAACAAACAAACTTTCATCAAATCCAAATTTTAAAAAAGACACAATAAAATCAGGAATAAGAAAAGCAACCTAATTAAAGATGTGGAAGTGGTTTTTAGAATGATAAGAGAATATTATGAACAAATTTATGCCAATATATCTGAAAATCTAGATGAAGTGGATGCTTTTATATAGGAAAATATAAATCTCAAAAATTGTCTTAAGAAGAATTTGTTTTTAATGAGCCACAATAGAAATTTAAAAGGTAAAATTTTAGTCCTCAAAAAGGCCCAAGATCTAATATTTTTATGTGTGATGTATGCCAAAATATCAAGGAATAGATTATTCCTATGTTAAATTATCTTTCCAGTAATAGAAAACGATAGAAAACCTCCCCAGTCATTCCATAAGACGAACATAAGGCTAATACCAATAAGAACACAAAAAAAAGCAAGTATAAATATGAAAATGTATAGACATAACTGTCATTGTTTGCAAACAACAGGCTAATCTGAGTGGAAAATCGAAGCAAATCAACTCAAAATCCTTTGTAACAATTAATAGATCAGTTAATATAACAATTAATAGTAAGGTGGAAGATTAACAAAGAAAAACACTCTCTTTCCTGTGCTGATCATTCATCTGTCTGGTCCGCCTGCTGTAACAAATACTGGGTGGCTGAACAACAGACATGCCTTTCTCACGATTCTGGAGACTGGAAATCCAAGACCAGGCTCCTAGCCGGTTTGTTTCCTGATGAGAGCCCTCTTGCTAGCCTACAGACAGCCGCCGTCTTGCTGCATTCTCACATGGTGGAGAGAGAGAGCTCTAGTCTCTCTTCCTGTTTTCGCAAAGACATGAATCTCATCCTGGGGTCCCCAGCCTCATGGACTGACCTAGACCTAATTACCACCCAAGGCCCACCTGCAAACACTACCTCACTGAGGGCTGGGGCTTCAACATATGAATTCTGGGGGGCACAGAAATTCAGTTCATAGCAATAATAACTAATTAGTAACTATAATAGACAAGATCATATGCTATTACTTTTTCTAGTCAACATTATACTGCAAGTTTTATCCAGTGCAATAAGATAAGAAAAATAATTCAAAGGAAAAGAAGAAACAAAATTAAACACCAAAAAAAATTGATTGCCAGACTCAAAAATAAAAAACAAACAACCATAAATTTAATTAAGGAGGCGAAAGACCTGTACACTGAAAACTATAAAACATTATTGAAAGAAATTGAAGAAGACACAAAGAAATGGAAAGATATTCCATGCTCATGGGTTGGAAGAATTAACACAGTTAAAATGTCCATACTACCTAAAGCAATCTACAGATTTAATGCAATCCTTATCAAAGTTCCAATGACATTTTTCACAGAAATACAACAAAGAATCCTAAAATTTATATGGAGCAAAAAAAGACCCCAAATAGCCAAAGCAATCCAGAGAAAAAAGAACAAAGCTGGAGGCATCACACTCCCTAATCTCAAAGTATAGTACGAAGCTACAGTAACCAAAACAGCACAGTACTGGCGGGAAAACACACATGCAGATAAATGGGACAGAATTGAGAGCCCATAAATAAACCCACACATCTATGGAGAGCTAATCTTTGACAAAGGGGCCAAGAACATGTAATGGAAAAAAGAAAGTCTCTTCAATAAATGGTGCTGGGAAAACTGGACAGCCACATGCAAAAGAATGAAAGTAGATCATTATCTTACACCATACACAAAAATTAACTCAAAGTGGATTAAAGACTTTTATGTAAGACCTGAAAGCATAAAACTCCTAGAAGAAAACATAGGCAGTACACTCTTTGACATTGGTCTTAGCAGCAATGCTTTTTTTTTTTTAATGCTTTTTGAATATGTCTCTTCAGGCAAGAGAAAGAAAAGAAAAAATAAGCAAATGAGACTACATCAGACTAAAAAGCTTCTGCATGGCAAAAGATACTATCAACAAAACTAAAAGACAACCTATTGGTTGGGAGAAGACATTTGCAAATCATTTATCCAATAAGGGGTTAATATCCAAAATAAAGAACTCATAAAACTCAACAAAAAAAGCAAACAACCCGATTAAAAAATGGACAGAGGGTCTGAGCCAGCATTTTTCCAAAGAAGATATGCAGATGGCCAACAGGCACATGAAAAAATGTTCAACATCACTAATTATTAAGGAAACGCAAATCAAAACCACAGTGAGCCATCACCTCATGCCCATCTGGGTGGCTGTTACTAAGAAATCAGGAGGGGCCGGCCCTGTGGCTGAGTGGTTAAGTCTGTGCAGTCTGCTTTGGCAGCCTGGGGTTCGCAGGTTCGGATCCTGGGCACAGACCTACACACTGCTCATCAAGCCATGCTGTGGCGCCATCCCACATAGAAGAACTAGAATGACCTACAACTAAAATACACAATCATGTACTGGGGCTTTTGGGAGAGGAAAAAAAAAAAAGAAGATGATTGGCAACAGATGTTAGCTCAGGGCCAATCTTCCTCACACACACAAAAAAAAGAAATAACAAGTTTGGAGAGGATGTGGAGAAAAGGGAACCCTCATACACTGCTGGTGAGAGTGCAAACTGGTGCAGCCACTGTGGGAAACAGTATGGAGTTTCCTCGGAAAATTAAGAATAGATCTACCATATGATACAGCTATTCCACTGCTGGGTATCCATGCAAAGAACATGAAAATACTAATTTGAAATGATATATGCACCCCTGTGTCCACTGCAGCATTACTCACAATAGCCAAGACTTGGAAACAACCTAGGTGCCCATCAATGGATGAATGGATAAAGAAGATGTGGTATATTTACACAATGGAATACTACCCAGCCATAGAAAAGATGAAATCTTGTCTTTTGTGACAACATGGACGGACCTTGAGGGTATTATGCTAAGTGGAATGTCAGATGGAGAAAGTCAAATACCATATGACTTCACTCATATGTGGAAGATAAAAAACAACAAGAAACAAACAGACACAGAGAATAGATCAGTGGTTACCAGAGGGGAAGGGAAGTGGGGGAGGACAAGAGGGCCAAAGGGGCACATCTATACGGTGACAGATGGCAGCTAGGCTTTTGATGGGGAACACGATGTAGTCTATACAGATGTCAAAATATGATGATGTACACCTGAAATTTATATAGTGTTGTAAGCCAATGTTACCTCAATAAAAAAATAAATTTAAAAAAATCCAATTCAAAAATTGGCAAAGGACTTGAATAGACATTTCTCCAAAGAAGCTATATCAATGGCCAATAAGCACATGAAAAGATGCTCCATACCACTAATCATTAGGGAAATGTGAATCAAAACTACAAAGAAATACCACCTCACACCCATTAGGATGGCTAGTATCAAAAAAACGGAAAACAGCAAGTGTTGACAAAGGTGTGGAGAAATTGGAACCCTTGTGCTCTGTTGGTGGGAATATAAAATGGTACGGCTGCGGTGGACAACAGCATGGCAGTTCCTCAAAAAATTAAAAGTAGAATTACCATATGATCCAGCAATTCCACTTCTAAGCACATACTCAGAATATTTGAAAGCAGGGTCTCAAAGATGTATTTGCACACCCATCTTCATAGTAGCATTATTCACAATAGCCAAAATGTGGATGCAACCAAAGTGCCCAACAACACATGAATGGATAAGCAAAATGTGGGCTACACGTGCAATGGAATATTATTCAGCCTTAAAAAGGAAGGAAATTCTGCAATATGCTACAACATGGATGAACCTTGAGGACGTTATGCTAAGTGAAATAAGCCAGACACAAAAAGACAAAAACTGTATGATCCTACTTATATGAGGTACTTGGAGTAATCAAAATCATAGTGGTGGTTGCCAGGGTCTGGGAGGAGGGGGAATGGAGAGTTATTGTGTAGGCATAGCGTTTCAGTTTTCCAAGATGAAAAGAGTCATGGGGATGGGTGGTGGTGATGGCTGCACAACGGTTCGAATGTATTTAATAACTCTGAACTGTACACTTCAAAATGGTTCAGATGGTAAATTTTATGTTATGTGTATTTTACCACAGTAGAAAAAAAAGAAAATAAAACATCTTTACAACAGTTAATTGCTTATAGATATTGTACAAGAGAGACTACAGAAGTAATAAGAGAGTTCAGCAAATCTTCTATATATAAAGTCAATCGCATTCCCTCTACATCGGTAGCAAATAGAAATCATAACGTTTAAAATGTCCCATTTATAATAGCAACATTTTGTTTGTTTGTTTTAAATAAGATACCTAGAAATAATTTTCTGTTTTTTAAGATTGGGACCTGAGCTAACAACTGTTGCCAGTCTCTTTTCTTTCTTCTTCTTCTTCCCAAAGCCCCCCAGTACATAGTTGTGTATTCTCGTTGTGAGTGCCTCTGGTTGTGCTATGTGGGACGCCGCCTGAGCATGGCCTCATGAGCAGTGCCATGTGCACACCCAGGATCCGAACCAGCGAAACCCCAGGCCACAGAAGCGGAGCGCGTGAACTCAACCACTCAGCCATGGGGCCGGCCCCGAACCTAGAAATAATTTAACAAAAGACATATACGAGGAAATTATAAAATTTTATTAAAATACATTAAATAAGGCCTAAATAAATGGAGAGCTGTGCCATCTTAATGGCTGGGAGCTTAACATCACAAAAATATCAAATTCCCCAAGTTAATCTATGTTTTAATGCAACTCCAATGAGACTCTCAATGGGTTTGTTTATGGAACTTGACAAGCTGATTCCACTGCGTCTGTGGAATAGAAAAGGAAAATGAATAGCCAAGACAGTTTTGAAGGACAACAAGCTGGAGGGGCTCACTCTCTACGAGGGAGTAAGACTTACTAGAAAGCTAGAGTGGTTAAGACAATATGGTACATTCATACCAAGATGGATAAACAAACCCATGGAATAGGATGAAAAGGCTAGCACAAGACCCCTACCTCTGTGGAACTTATGTCAGAAGAGAGAGTTCAAATCACTAGGCAAATATGGACTATTCAATAAATTTCTTAAGAAAGTTTGTTATCTACACAGAAAAAGATAAACCGTGTTTCTGCCTCACATTGAGTACAGATGTAAATTCCAGAATAAGGTGTTATTATGAAAAACAAAATTTTATAACTTTTAGAACATGTAGGAGAATATTTTTATAACCTAGAATAGAGAATTTTTAAACAAGATACAAAAAGAAAACACAGAGGAAAAAATATAAATTTGACCACATTGAAATTTAAAACTTAGATTCGTCAAAATATACTATACGTAAAGCTACAGACCAGACACAGACTGAAGCAGGTGCTTGCAGTGTGTAGACTGGCAAAGGGCTAATGTGAAGAGCATATAAAGAACCCTACAAATGAATGGAAAACGAACAACCCATCAGACAAACAGGCAAAAATGTGAACACGCAGTTCAACAGAAGATGAGATCAAAATTCTCAACCCGTTAATCATTTTAAAACCATATTGAAACAGCAGTGAAATATCATTTCACACCCGTCATATGAGCAACACTTTTAAAAATTTACTAATACGGAGGGTTGACAAGTCTGAACTCAGAAACGTAGAGTAGAAAAGTGGTTGCCAGGGCCTGGGAGGTGGGGGAATTAGGAAGAAGTTGGTGAAGGATAGAGACTTTCAGTTATAAGATGAATGAAGTCTAAAGATCTAATGTATAACATCGTGACTATGGGGATTAACACTGTATCGTATAATTGAAATTTACTAACAGAGTAGAACTTAAATGTTTTCATCAAAAAAAAAAAGAAAAGATAAATAAGTGAAGTGATGGATGTGTTAACTAGGTGCGAGGAATCCTTTCACAACGTGTGTTTATATCAAATCAGCACGATGTACACTTCAAGTATCTTACAGTTCAATTTGTCAATTCTACCTCAATAAAGCTGAAGGAAAGAGAGACGACAAATCTGTAGAGTCAGGGCGTTTCCCTGCACTGATGACAGGGGTATAAATTGGACAGACTCTTGGAGAACAAGCAATACGTAGTAAAAGTGAAGGTACAGCTACCTTCAACTTGTGGCTCCGCTTCTAAGCAGATAACCAAGACGTGGACCTGCGTGCTGATTGCAACGTTCTTTGTAATAGTGAAAAAGAGAAAAGGAAAACCTTACAGGACAGTGGCTTTTTAAGTGGTACATTCATAGAGTATACTGCTGTACAGCAGTTAAGATGAATGAACTAGACCTAAAATATATCCAAATGGCTAAATGTTAAAAACTTCACGTGGATTGCAAAACGAGTGAGTTTGCAGAAAGGGTACAGTTACCATTTATGTAAAGTTTTAGAACATTCAAAACAGTGCTGTATGTTTTTGTATTTAATGAACATATCAGAGCCTTCAGGGAATGATAAACAGCAAATTCCATTTAATAGTTCCTCTGGGAAGGAGGAAGGGGCAAGGGGTGGGAGAAGGATCCAGAGCTGCGAGATGGGCTGCATGGGTGTTGGGCTCTCACCTCTCTCCCCTAGGTGTGCCACAGGGGAGGCATGGCAGGACATCATGCTGGCCTGCATGCCAGGGAAGAAGTGTGCCCCGGAGTCGGAGCCCAGCAACAGCACGGAAGGGGAAACGCCCTGTGGCAGCAGCTTCGCCGTCTTCTACTTCATCAGCTTCTACATGCTCTGTGCCTTCCTGGTAAGCTGAGGTGGGACTAAACAGCCACAGGTAATGAGTGTGAGTGCAGGCAGCCCGAGCCCTCCATCTCTGCAGCTCAGGGTCGGGGCAGCCCCATTAGAGGTTACCTGAAAAGACTGACTCAGTAGAAGTGCCCAACCACACTGAGATAAGGGCAGACGGCTCTGGGCCAGAGTGAGCTCAGCCAGCATCTTTCTTGTCCGTTCTTGGCACCTATGGTGGCACCGTCCCAGAGGACAGAGGGGATGTGTGTGTGGAGGCCAAGAGGCAACTCCTGCTCCTCTGGTGCTTTGATGAGGAGTGAGGGAAAGGTGGTGGACTAGCTTGCCATCTGTCCTCGGCAGCCCTACCCAGCAGCTTGGTCTGTGGGAAGCTGTGCAGCCCACCTGTGGGGTTCATCCCACATGACTCTGACGGGAG
This sequence comes from Equus quagga, assembly GCF_021613505.1. NCBI lineage: Eukaryota > Metazoa > Chordata > Mammalia > Perissodactyla > Equidae > Equus > Equus quagga. Next base: position 57,514,904 of record NC_060267.1, read on the forward strand.
CAGTGTCAAGTTCATATCCAAGAGACCCAAGTCCCAGGGGCTGGTGTTTTAAATGGTGACATATGGCTGGTCTTTAGAAATGTTGGCTTCTGCCATGTATGTACCAGCTGGCAAAGTGGATTCAAGTGGCCGTGTGTAGGAAGGTCCTCTTAGACAGACTCATCACACTCTGTCCTCTGCAGATCATCAACCTCTTTGTCGCTGTCATCATGGACAACTTTGACTACCTGACAAGGGACTGGTCCATCCTTGGTCCCCACCATCTGGATGAATTTAAAAGAATCTGGGCAGAGTATGACCCTGAAGCCAAGTAAGTTCCCAGAGGGAAGTCCTGATTGCAAAGCTGAGAGAGGGGATTGCAAGATCACACGTGTAGAAGAGCTCCTGAGGGGTTAGCATCAGGAGGATGGATGGGAAACACTGAACTGCACCAGACCCCAGGGTCAAGGATCAAGGGCCAGCAATAGGAGGCCAGGCACCTTTGGCTAAGTCAAGAACATAGCTGCTGTTTGCAGTTGAATAGGATAGGAGATCCTAGTGTTGGAAGGATGAGTAAGTGCTCAAGTTAGCACGTGGAGGCCAGGCAGATCTCGACTCTATTCCTGCCTCAGGTCCGAGGACACCCTCATCTACTGAGCACGTGTGGTTGACACTCAGCAAATACCACTTGGTCAGATGGTTAGTTGACTAAAACAGCAGGTACACATTGAGAATTTTACTCATTACTAAAATCCCTTCCACCTTGAACATAGCACTGATGGAAATTTCTCATTAAAATTTAAACATAAAATCTAAAAAATAAATCGTAACTGTGTAGTGATGAATATTAACTGGACTGTGGTGATCATTTCACAATATATACATCTATCAAATCATTATGAAGTACACCTGAAACTAATACAATATTATAGGTCAATTATATCTCAATTTTTTTTTAAAGACCCTTGAAACTCAATTCTGGGACTTTTGTTCAACTCCTGAGGATATTGAGCTTTCTCTTCCTCCTGCCTGAGTGTCATAGGGATGTGAGCCTAAGAATGTCAGGGGTCTGCCTGAGAACACGCAGAGCCGGGGAGGAGCTGCCGGGGCAGAGAAGCCGCCGAGAGACGCAGCCAGCGGGCGGGGGCGTGTGAGATCGGAATCGAGCTGCTTCCTGGGGCACATGTTCCAGTTTTTGCTTAAGTCATTTGGATTGGGGGTTCTCCATTTCACCCAAAAGAACACTGACTTATTTAGGGATTGTTGTCAAGATGATGGATAAGCCTGATTTTTCCCACAGTGTGGTTCTTGTGCGTGGATACACATAAACAGGAAGTGCTAATAGCAATGGGTTTCTTTTCATACGTATAAGAAAGATACGAATCTAACAAACTCTCCATTATTTTGTGCATACCACTGCTTAGGAGTGAAACCAAATTTTTTAAAATTCTAAACGTGCGTATATTGGGTTTGGAGTTTTACCCTGAAGTCCTGCAACTCTGCACCGAGTTTGACCATTAGGGCTACGGCTATGAGGAGTTCCTCCTGCAGGTGGTCCCGCCGCTCAGGCACACGAGCTGGGCTGTTGGCCGAGACCATGGCCCTCTCACTGATAGTTCTCTTCTCTCCTTCCTCTTCCAGGGGTCGGATCAAACACCTAGATGTGGTCACGCTGCTCCGGCGGATTCAGCCCCCACTGGGTTTTGGGAAGCTGTGCCCTCACCGCGTGGCTTGCAAAGTAAGAGATGACCTGGATTCATGGGAGAAAGAGAATTATGGGCAGCAAGAAGCCCATTTGTCTTGTGACCTTGGTCAGGACATTGATCCATTAAGGGAATAAAGACAATATTTTCTGTGCCTAAAGAAACGAGCCTGGGCCAGATTATATTTTAAGGTTCCTTCTAGCAATAAGTTCTCAGACTCTATAAAGAACAACAGAGTGAAGCCCTCCTGGCCCAGAAGCCCATGCCCAGTCCTAAATAAAGGACCTTCTTCAGAGAAGGATCTGGTGCCGCATCGGGCCACATCACCCAGGGGTCCTGGAAGACTTGCCCGCCTAGGATGGATGGATTAAGGGTTCTTTCCCTGGGATCAGAAGTCCATTTGAGATCCAGGCCTTGGCTTCAGGGACCTGTGAAGCCCTAAGATTGTACACAAAATCTCTGCAACACTCACACAGTGTGCTAGGGGGAGGATCCATATTTTCATCAGATTTCTAAGTGAGTCCATGACCCAAAAAAGATTGAGACAAGCATCCTAGGTTCTGTTAGGCAAAGCTCTTGCTCGTGCGGCCCTTGCCTGAGCTGGAGAGTGAGCGTCCCTGAAGCTGTGTGCCCAGTGCCTCTCTTGCCCCCCGGTAACCCCCACCCAGTAGCCCAGCGGTCGCTGAAGAGTCTTGTCTCCACTCTCTCCCCTCTTCTTTCAACTTCTGTTCTCGCCATTCTGTACTCTCTGTTGGAATACCGATGAGCGGAAAAAGGGCTGGGAGGAAGTGAGGTCAGAGCACTGTACAGAGGAAGAAACACAGAAAAATTCAGCTCTGTGGATAATACACTCATGGAAAATGGAGAATTGAAGGAATTTAGAGCCTTCTACTTGTGCTCTGTTTTTCTCAGTCTTCTCTCATTTGCACCTCCACTTCATTCCAGAAAAGAGTTTAGAAGCTTTCCGAGAGTATAAAAGAGACTAGGTTACATCTCAGGTGAAAGCAGAGTAGGAGACAGGAGCAGGAGCAAGTTCGGCCTGTACGCCGCCTCCCGCGGGCCTGGACAGGCTGCGGACTGGGCAGGAAGCTTCCCAGTGGCCACGGGCAGTTCACACTGTCCATGAGATTCAGGAAGATCCAGTCATTCAGGAAAATTACAGCCCTCTTGGCACTACGATTGACAGGAAGATGCTGTGTGATCTAACCGGTCACATCCTTGCCCACGTCCAGGAGCAGACGCCAGGCTGAGTTTCACGGCAGTGGACCCTGCTGTGTGCTGAGGGCCCTGCGCCCGAGCACAGAGCGAGGGCAGCGAGTCTGGGTGGTGGGAAAGGAGGGAGGGGGCAGTACGATCCTGTCCAGCATCAGCAAGCCTCCGATCCAGCTTGATGGAGAGGTGTGTTTTCAATATACAGAAAAGATGGTGCACTGCCTCTCCTGCAAGCACACCTCCCTTGCCGGCTCTCTTGCCGGGCACTAGTTAGTGCTGGCTGGTGGGGGCTCCCAGCCACTGCCCAGCATGTAGCTGTTCTTGTTGCCAGTAGAGAGCACACCCACTTGCCTGAGCAGACATTGAGCGGGGAAGGGGGTTGGGCTGCTTAACTTCCTTTTGTGGAAGCAAGGGTCTAATGAGGACAATTTCCATCCCTTCCTCAAAGTGGAGGGGCGAGAGTACTTACAGCAGAGCCAAGATTTTCCCCAGAACAGGTTCTGAATACATTTTAGTGACCCATGCTTACGCGCCCACCCACTCCCGACACACACACCCAGTTTTCGCGCTCCCTCAGCGTTCTCCGGCCATGGCGGTTCTGTTGGTCCATGGAGAACCATTTTCTGTAATCACCAGCTCTGCCTCCTCTTCCCCTCCAGCGCCTGGTCTCCATGAACATGCCTCTGAATAGCGATGGGACGGTCATGTTCAATGCCACCCTGTTTGCCCTGGTCCGGACAGCCCTCAGGATCAAAACAGAAGGTAAGAGTCCCCCACAGGCCACTGGGAGGGCCGCTGGGAAGATGTAGCCGACCAATCAAAGGACTCAGCGGCCTGCAGAGTGCTCCCCGGACCTGCCCATCCCACGCAGCAGCAGAGCCACGTGGGCCAGCAATTACCTTCGTCTGGGGAAGTTAGAGGCCTGGCCTGGTCATGTTTTCTTTGCTTCTTGAATGGCCTCCTTGCCTCTAGCTTATTTATTTTGAACTCAAGCTTTCCATCAAACCATAGAAATTATTCTAGGTGATATTTTGAAGTCATAGTTCAAAAAGCAGAAGAAGATGCGTATTACCTGGAGCAGGACCAAGCCCCATCAACAGGGAATTTTACTGGCTACAAGTGGGCCTCTCAAGTGCTCAGCTCTTTTTAAGTGAAAAGGACTTGTGTCAGGAAGGGGTCACAGTGGCAAATGGTGACTGTGGCTGTGATCACCACATACCATTGTGCAGCTGACTGCTGGGAGTTAAGACCTCACCTGTGCTGTGCTAGTCAGCCACACTCCCTCAGGGCGGGTCCACCTGAAAGGACGCCTTCTTCTGGTTCACATAACGGTGCCCTGTTAGCAGCAGCCTTGGCTGAAACAATCTGCTGTCCGCATTGTTCATGATTATTTCTGAACCACTCTGTGGAAAAGGCTGTATAAAATGTCCCTAAGAAGACACCGTCACTCTCCAAGAGCTCCCGGCCCACCGCAGTGTCTCGCAGAGCGTGGTCAGGAGGCCGCTTGCCTTGGAATCTGCTGAGAGAACTGGTTTAAAATGTTGGGTCCCTATCACCAGCCCAGATTTGCTGAATCCGAATCTCTGAGAGTGGGGCTCAGGAATCTGTATTTGGAACCAACTACACAGACGATTCACATGTAAACTAAAGTCTGACCCTGCCGGTGCAGCATTTAGAACTGGCACAAGTGGGCCAGCAGTGTGCTTTCTTTTCTCCTTCTCCTGTCTCCATCTTAGAGTCTCAGGCTGCTGGTGACAGCACTCTCCTCGGTGTGATGGAAGGAGCACTGGGCAGGGAGATGGGAGATGGATTCTGATGACGTGCACGATAAGTCATGTATTCTCTGTCTACGTCGTTTCTTCATGTGTCAAATAAGAAGGGTAATCACATAAAGGGAAGTTAGTTCAGCGAATAACCCAGAGCATGCCTTCTCTTGGCTAAATCCTTCCAGAAAATAATAGAAACATCTGAAACAAAGGAAAACAAGAACCAGTCCAGCAAGATACATGTCTAAATAATGAACTAATCTTAAAAAAAATTCAGTAGTTCAAGTTCTGCTGCTAAACTAAAAAGAAACAAAGGCTAAGGAATGTTCTCTCAGAAGCCAGTGCGGTAACTCAATCTGAAATAGTGTGAGTGGGCTATTTCTGACACTGAAAGAATTAAATGCACACTGAACATACACACATTAGGAGAAAAATGGGAAGGAAATTTGTCAATATGTTGATAGTGACTCTCACTCAGGGTAGAATCGGCAGTGATTTCTACCTTCTTCCTCTGCTTTTGTTACTTTCCAAATTTTCTACAATGACGATTATCGCAGTTCCGTCTGGGGCAAGATCTTCTTTTCTCAGGAGAGAAGATGGAGTGAGTACTAGAAGGAATACACAGCAACACTTAAAGCAGGCCGTGAATTGAGGGTATAAACTTTCACCGGCACACTGAAGCCAGGACTCAGTGCCGTTGGAGATGCGCCGTCAGAGCAAACTGAGTCCCAGGGAAAGAACTCCGACCGCTCAAGAGAGCAACACCAGCCGAGCTGAGCCCAGAGTCCCACACCCACAGCTGAGCCAGAGGAGACGAGGGGAGCAGCCAGCCCCACCAGAGCTGCAGTCGGTCAAGAATTAAAGAAAGCTTTCAACTCAAAGACGTTTATCTGCTGTGCTGCCTTGTCCCAGAGTTCACAATACTGTATTGCACACTTCAACTCCTGGTAAGGGGGTAGATCTCATGTTAAATGTTCTTGCCACAAAAAAAATAAAAAGTTTAAAAACGGACTATCTTCCAAACAGCTGCGTTGCCAACTCCGAGGCAAACCTGCATCAGAGACAAGCCCCCCACAAACCTGTGGGGCTCTGAAGTCTGGGAGACAAAGGCAGGTTCTTAGAAGAGAGATGGAACCTGAAGTGAGTTCGCTCACCCGTTGCACAGCAAGCCAATCTCTGACACCAGGTGTAGTGGAAGAAAGTAGGAATTTTATTATTGCACAGTGCTGGGCAAGGAGAGAGGGCAGCTAACACTGAAATCCCAAACTCCTCGAAAAGCTGAAAGGAGGGGTTTTTATTTGGGGTTTTAGGTAGGAGAGGGGGAGCATATGGCCTTGCCGGTTGGAGCTTTCCCACCAGCCTGTCTTTGGCCTTGAGACACTTGCAGAGAGGAGGGAGCCCGTGACCTTGCTGGTCAGCAGCTTTCCCACCAGCCTGTATCTCTTTGTGGGGAGGAGATAAGGAATCCAGGTGGTTGTCCTTGGTGGTGTCTGTCTCCAAGGAGGATAGTGGATTCTGGAGCCAGGAAGCCAGGGAGCAAGCTGGGAATGAGTGTTTGGGTTTCAACCCCATATATGCTGGGTTTAATGTGGGGGAACTGATATCAGGGCCGGTATCAGAAGCAACTAGGAAGAAACGTGAGAAAGCATCTACATCTGTGAGGATAAGTCTTACGTCAGTCCTTATCCTTCAGACTTTCGAGAGTGGGAGGAATTGGAGAGAAACTATGCCTACCTCAGAGGACCAGGCCTCTCGTCCCAAGTCCAGTCTCAAGCCAGAGAAACCTTTGAAATAGAGAAGGAAGAGGTTTTAATACACTTGAATGATATGCCACAACTGTTGGTGGAGTTCCACAGTTGCATCAATCATTGCGGGAAGATTCAAGCTCGAAAACCTGTGAAAGATCCTTTTGGAAGATGCATTCATTGCCTAGATCTGCCCTAACAAATGATCACGAGCTTGGGGACTAGAAACAGCAGGCAGGTGCTCTCTCATAGTTCAGGAGGCAGGGGTCTGAGTCGAGGTGTCGGCAGGCTGGGTCCTTATGGAGGCTCTGAGGGAGGGTCTGCTCCAGCCTCTCTCCAACCATGCTCGGCACTCACGGCCATGTAGCTGTGTCACTCCGGTCTCTGCCTCCATCTCACACTGACTTCGTCCCCAGGTGTCTCTGTGTGTCCTCTCCTCTTCCTGTAAGAACACCAGTCATGTTGGATTTATGGCCTGCCCTAATTCAGTGTGACTTCATCATAACTAATCAATCGCCAAAGAGCCTATGTCCAACTCAGGCCACATGCAAAAGCTCTGGGGACATGACTGGGGGACACTCGTCAACCCACTACAGACAATAAGTGTATCTGAGCATTAAAGTAATTAGGACTCTTCTGCTGCATGTGTCTGAAACCACTGACCACCTTAACCAGGAAGGGAATTGATTGCCTCCACAACTGGAGCGCCCAGGAGTTGTCCTCTGGCTTCACGTCCTGTTTGGATCCAGTGTTCGAACAGGGGAGTCAGGGGCCCGTCACTCTCTCTGCATTGCCACCTCTGCATGCTCCTGTTGGGCTTCCTTCCCGGAGCCTCTCCCACGTGGCCACAGGGCGGATGTCGTCTCAGGCAGTCTGAGGCCAGAGCACTGGACCCTGTTCTGTCCTGCCTCCCCTGTGTAACAGCAGTAAGCATCCTCACTGTTGGTCTCCTACTGCTGCGTAATCAATTACCACAAACTTTTTGGCTTAAAACAAGGCCCGGTTATTAGATCACAGTTCTAAAAACAGGTCAGGAGTCCAGCCATGGCCTAGCTGGGTTCTTTGCTCAGGGTCTCACAAGGCCAAATGAGGATATTGATCAGGATGGCTCTTCTTCCCAAGACTCTGGGGAAGAACCCCCTTCCCACCTCATCCAGGTTGTTGGCAGAATTCATCTTCTGCAGTGGTAGGACCAGCTCTCAGCTGGGGACCACTCAGCCCCTAGAGCTGTCTCTTTCAGTTCAGTTCACAACATGTTGTGTGCTTCTGCCAGGACAGTGGCACCATCTCTCCACTCCTCCCCCTACTCACAGATGGAGAGAACTCTCTATCTTTTGACCCTCTTCACACATTGTTTTTTTGTCTTTCTGTCCTCCTTCCTTTCTTCTTTCCTTCCTTCCTTCCTTCCTTCCTTCCTTCCGTCTTTCCTTTTTTTTCTTTCAAGATTGGCCCTGAGCTAATCTGTGCCAATCTCCCTCCATTTTGCATGCAGGACACTGCCACAGTGTGGCTTGATGAGCAGTGTGTAGGTCCATGCCTGGGATCTGAACCCATGAACCCCAGGCTGCCACAGGGGAGCACGTGAACTTACCCACTACGCCACTGGGCCAGCCCCTATTTGTTTTGGCTTTTGTTTTATTTTTTATTTTTTTATTGAGATATAATTGAAATATAACATTCTATTAGTTTCAGGTGTCCAACATAATCTGTATATAGTATTAAATGATCACCATAATAAGCCTAGTTAACATCCATCACACACAGTTACAATTTTTTTCTTGTGATGAGAACTTTTAAGATGTACTCTCTTAGCAACTTTCAAATATAAAACACAGTATTATTAACTATAGTCACCATGCTGTGCCTTACATTGCATGGCTTATTTACTGTGTAACTGGAAGCTTGTGCCTGAGAACTCTCTACTTTCAAAGAACTCATGTGGTTAGGTCAGGCCCATCCAGATGATCGCCCCATCTCGAGATCATGTGTGCCATATGATAAGACCTAATCCAGGAGTAAAAACCATCGTTATCTACAGTCCCAGGGATCATGCAGGGTGTGTGTATATTGGTGGTGGGGGAAGAAGGTTTGGAGGGATCCAGCATCCTGCCTACCACACCCTCTCCCACAGCTGCACATCTCAGCTTTCCTTTTTCATAGCTATCAGGCCAGTATCTTGGAGGCTGCATGAGACGGGCATCTAATTAAGCCTGTTTTACCAGTGGAGAAAGTGGACCCAGAGAAGCTCCAAAACCACAGAACCCAGCATCTTCTGATTTCTGCTTCCACTGTGAGATTTTGTCACCTCCTCCCCACAGGAGACTCAGCAAAGGGCTTTGAGACAGAGGTCCCCCTGCGTGTGGATGCTCTGCATGAGTTCGCAGCGGGACACTGCTCTTCCTTCCAAGCACCCACGTTTCCCCAGTCCCCCACGGAGGCCGTGAGAAATGCCACCCACTGGAGCAGCCCTGTGCTCTCCTGGCGGGTGGCTGTCAAGCACAGTCTTGTCAGCTCCAAGGGCCACCCACCAGGAAAAGCAGTGTGTGGGGTGAAGGGACACCTGGGCAGCAGGCAGGGAAGAAGGGGAGAGGAATGGCATTGGACAGGGGAAGGAAAAGGGAGAGCAATATAAAGAGAAAAGGGATGAAGGTGGACAATGGGGAGAAAGAAAGTGAAACGGGCAGGTTGGGGCAAAGTGCCACCAGCAGTGGCTTCCCACTTTATGCAGAGGGACCCACCCCACAGGAGGACCCTCCAAGGGGCTACGATCATTTCAGCCTTGCATCTCCCTCCCCTCAGGGAACCTGGAACAAGCCAATGAGGAGTTGCGGGCCATAATCAAGAAGATCTGGAAGCGGACCAGCATGAAGCTGCTGGACCAAGTGGTGCCCCCTGCAGGTGGTAAGCGCGGCCTGCTCTCAGATCCCTCCGCATTTGCCCCACCCCCTACACGGTTTCTCAGCTCCTCCTCTCCTCCAGTCCTCCAGCTGTGGCACCATTAGAAGGGTGGACACGTCCCTGAGACCTGTACCCTTGAGTCCACCAGCCGTGCAGGAGACCTGGCTTCCCCACACCCTGCCTGTGGGCTCGGAGGCCCTCTGGGTGAGAAGCGACGAGGGTGCGATGCCCTCCCAAACTCACAGAGGCTCTCGGGCTGGGAGTCCGGTCCACTCTTGCGTTTCACAGATGGGGCCAGGCAAGCCCCCTTGATGCTTAGAGGCTTGGCAGAACTTCCAAGGAAACTCTGCAAAGTCTGGGTTTCCCCATAAACCAGTGAGCTGATTGCTCCAGGAATAATGGGGCCCTGAGATCCCCTCTTGGTGGAAATTCTTTTTGTTCTTTCCAGGGCGGTGTTTCTTGTCCCTATCAAGTCCAGAGCCCCTTTTTATAACAAGTAGTTTCTAACGCCCCTACTACTATCCTGAATGAAAATTATAAATAGACCCTCCCTACACATATAATTTCCAAAATATTAAGAAAATGCTTCCACTCTGATATAAAATATATTAAAATCAAATGTTTTTGAATATATATAAATGTTGAGGCACGACTATGCCAGATGTTATAATTAACTGATGAAATGCATGCACCCACTTAAGATGAATAAGTTTGTATTTAAAGGAAGTAAGGTAATATTGAATATTGTTGACATTTTGTATTTGTCATTTGGAAGTAAAGGCTAAGTATATTTATACACATGTGTGCGTGCAGTGTACACACACATACAGTTCGGTGCATGCACTTCCTTAGAATAAATGCAGAATGCTGCAGGCAACTGAGATACAGTGGGTGACTCAGATACACAAGGGGCATTGCCATCAGGGATACGGTTTTCCAAAATGTGAACCCCTCTTGGTCAAGTTGAAACAAAGCAAAGTACAGTCCTCCGTCGATTTACACAGCAGTTGTATTCCTGGTAAATTCCGGTTATGGTAAAACCATACAAAAAATGTTTGTGTTCGGATGTAAAGTGAAGTTAGGTTCTTAGCTCAAATAATTATAATCAAGTTGTTCCCTGACATGGACGTCTAGCATAATGCTTGGTGCCATGCAACAAAGCTATTATCTGCTGTGCAAAACACTTCTCTGCTTTAAGGACACATCTAGAACCAGTTAATGCCACTAGCACCCCCAGTGACTGTGACAACTGAAAAAGCCCCATGCACTCCCAAAACACTCCTTAAAGGGTGACTCCACCCCTGTGGAGAAGCACTTCGCCAGGGCGGGCAGGACAGGGGCTGAGTGAAGGGTCGCCTGGACAGCCGAGCACCACCTGATGTTTTACAGGCATTAGTTTATTTAATCCTTACAACATCTCTATGAAGTTCGCTCAAGGAATTTGCTCTTAGAAGCTAAATAGCTGGCCCAAGGCTGCGTGGAGAGGACACAGCAGATTCAGGGTTCACGCCCAGGTCTGAGGGACGCCGGGACTCCTGGCCCTTCCCCCGCAGCTCTTCTTCCCTGACTGCCCCAGATAGGGGGCTCAGACCTTTCCCTCCCACATGGGAATGAGGCTCTCGCCAGGTGGAAGACCATCACTGCTGTGGAGCTGGCCATTCTTAGGGGACAACTAGGAGCAGGCAAACCATCACTGGCCCTAGATCTAACCCAGCCGGCTGTCTCCCAGGCCTATTGCCCTGCCCTTCACAAAGAACAGGGAGATGGAGCAAAGAGGCTACTGGTAGGGCATGAAATTTCCCCTCAGAGACTCCCTGGCTTCTCCACCACCTGGTTCATTCCCAAGACAGAGTCTGAGTATGTCATGTGTAACTTGGGTGCCCAGCCCTGGAAGGACTCAGCCAAGCCACATGGTAAGATAACCCAATCTGTCTGGTTGAAAGAAAAACCCAAACTTAGACAGGGGGAAGGCACTCCTTCCATGAACCCCTCCCATCAGCCTTTCAGCAGAACTGTTTGCGTTTAGGGGACTGGTCAATGTGTGATGGGCATCTGAAGCTTTGGCATCAAATAAGCACTAGTTAGAAATTTCAGTTCAGTGAAAAAAAAGCAAGGAGGGAAATAATTTTGACAATACGCCACTTTTCTGTTAAAATGAAGAAGGGATAAGAATATATTTGCTTATTTGCTTAAAGCATTTGTGTGAAGAATCTCTGGAAAAATACTCAAGAAACTAATAAAAAGATTATGTATTAGGAGGTGGTATCTAGGCAGATCGGGCAGTGGGAGAGAGATTTTTCACTGTATATCTTATCTCTTTGAACTATGTGAATGTACTATCTCCTCAAAAAAATTAAATTTAAAAAATTTAAGAAAGTTTGGATGCTGAAAAGATTACAGAAGCGAGCTGAGTTCCCTGTCCTCTCTTCGCATGTCTCAGATGACGAGGTCACGGTTGGCAAGTTTTACGCTACTTTCCTGATCCAAGAGTACTTCCGCAAGTTCAAGAAGCGCAAAGAGCAGGGCCTTGTGGGCAAGCCCTCCCAGAGGAACGCCCTGTCCCTGCAGGTGAGAGGCCAGGGGCCAGGGCCCCACCCCGGGGAAGCCTCCTCACCTTCCACCTCGGGCCAGGGCCCAGGCTCTCACCTGCAGCCTGGAGGCCAGGTCCCTTCAGAGAGCTCCAAGGTGGATGCTGAGGGGGGTGACACGTTCCTTTCCCGCCTGCCATGCTCCCCACACACTGCCTTCCACAATCCTGCCTGCTGCACGTGGCCCCCCCGGCGCCCCCCAACTCTCTGGAACTCTGTCCAAGTGTCCATGACAGCCTGCTCATGTGCCTTCATCCTTCCTGGGTGCATGAATGGATTCTTCCACTCTGGGGCAGACACGAGAGGTCTCAAAGCACGTCCCCTGGTTAGCACACGCAGACATAGCCTGGGAGGCTCGCCTACCATGCGGAGGAGCAGAGGGGCAGGTGACTGGGGGGAGGAGCGCCAGGGCCCTCATATGTCCCTCTGGGTTCCAGGCTGGCCTGCGTACCCTGCACGACATCGGGCCCGAGATCCGACGGGCCATCTCTGGAGATCTGACAGCCGAGGAGGAGCTGGACAAGGCCATGAAGGAGGCCGTGTGTGCGGCCTCCGAGGACGACATCTTCAGGGTGGGTAGATGCACAGTCGCACTCATGTCCCTTTGTAAAGTTCAGTGTGAGGCCAGAGGGTGAGCTGGTGTCTGCCAGAAGATCCAGGGAGACAGCCCTGAGCTCTATGGCAGATTCCAAGCTCATCCCGCTCGGCTGTTTCCTATCCCACTGTCTTTTCCAAGCCTGACTCCACCTGAGGCCAGGGCTCCCAGATATGGCAGCTCCCAGAGCTTCGCTGGCTCTCAGGGAAGGAGGGGAGGAGCCGCTTTCCTAAGGGAAACGTTTCCTAAGAGAAACTGCTACATTAGAAGTTGCAAAGTGGTGGCCCCTGGGCCACGTCCAATCTGCAGACCTGTTTTGTTTGCCAACATTTGAAAATCTGGCACCTTCAAATAAAAATCTAGACTTCTGGCTTCTCTTAAAAAAAAATCAGATGATCTGGCAATATTGTGCTTGGGTCCTCATATGGCAGCACAAGGCTGAAACCAAGAGTCGATTGTCCTTTGGGGATAGAGCGTGTGTTCTCAGGTCGCTAAAGTCCCCTCCGGCCTCTGTCTCTGCTCCTGGACACGGAAGCTGACCAGGAGCTGCAATAGGAAAACTAAACAGGACCGTGCAGGAAAAACAGAACTCTTATGTCCAGCTCTCTTCACTCATTTGTGGTACCCTGAAGGTATTTGGCTAAAAATCCTTCTATAGCAAGGGAGAAGCTACCAACCATACTTGCACCAAGGCCCTGTCCCTCCCAGCCCCCATGCCCGGTCCCCGGGCTGTCGAACACGGTGAGGTAAGATGAGCCCGTCCCGCCTGTGGCTGTCTTCTCATCACCATCCTCATTCTCATCACTATGAAATGTTCATCACTGAATGGCCTCGGGGATGCATCACCACGTTAACACCACCCCAATGAGACCCCAGAAACCTGTCAGCAAAGCCTAGCGACCTTCTGATGTCAAGGATTAGACCAACCCTTACAAATAGCTACTTGCCCACTTGCCCAGGACAAGGAAAGAATGCTGAGAAAAAACATTCGTTCCTGATTTGAAATCTCCAAGAATCTCCTGGAGAAAGGAAGCCATAAAATGATTGATGTAGTAAATTCTTCCTTATTTTCAAAACCATTTGGCCAACACAATTTCTAGCTCAGTGAGCCAGTGGATTTCCATTTTTAAAAATCTGGTTAGAAACTTGTGGTCTCTTTCCCCATCCCTTGGCCCTCACAGTGCCTGCCTCAGAGCTGCCAGGCCAAGCTGCTGGCTGCAGTTACGGATTGCCGTCCTGGACTTGTCCTTGAGACTCAACCCCAGTCTTCAGGGGGGTCATTAGAAATTTCCAGGCAGCAGCCTCCCTGCCTGACTCCACAGGAGTCCTCTCCCCACCGTTCCCCCAGCCGTCTTAGAGGGGAGTGTCGGGGTCCCTCCTTCTTGAGCTGCCAGGCCATGTGGGTGAAGAATTCCTGGCTGGCCATGTGCTGCCTGGCGTGGCCACACTCGGCAGGGCAGACACCTTCCGTGCCCGCACTTCTCTGAGCTGGCTGTCTGGGGAGAGGTGGCTGAGGGGCCTTCTCCTCCACCCACCCCTCCCATCTTGCCTGCAGAGGGCTGGTGGCCTGTTCGGTAACCACGTCAGCTACTACCAAAGCGACGGCCGGAGCGCCTACCCCCAGACCTTCACCACCCAGCGCCCGCTGCACATCAACAAGGCGGGTAACAGCCAAGGCGACACTGAGTCGCCATCCCACGAGAAACTGGTGGACTCCACTTTCACCCCCAGCAGCTACTCGTCCACTGGCTCCAACGCCAACATCAACAATGCCAACAACACTGCCCTGGGCCGCTTCCCCCGCCCCACCGGCTACCCCAGCGCGGTCAGCACCGTGGAGGGCCATGGGCTCCCCCTGTCTCCTGCCATCCGGGTGCAGGAGGCAGCGTGGAAGCTCAGCTCTAAGAGGTAAGCAGGAGGGTGGGGCACCTAGGGTGCACGGGGGCCTCCCGAACTCCAGCCCAGAGGGGAACGGGGGGAGGAGAGCTTGGCCCCAAGGCCTGCCACTCAGCCCTCAAGCTGGGGTGAGGTTGCTGCCCCAGACTGCAGAGAGACAGCTAGGCAAACGCTGCCACCCAAATCCTACCCTTGATGAAACGTGGCAGCCGCGCTCAGGGGAAGGCCCAGTGGCCCCACTGGCCGCCGGGTTCGGAGGCGCACACCTCTGGACAGAGCCTCCTCTGCTCTCAGCCTCCTTGAGCAGAGGAGCCCTGGCTGCTGCCCCCGTGATGTTTGCATCCTAGCTACACAATAGTTCCCTGGCCTTTCCCAAGTCTCTGCCGAAGCCTGGCCTTCGGCCCAACTGGGATGGGAATAGAGACCCCGCCTCTTGCTTAGACCCTTCTCACCCCTCCATGGAGAGGCATTTTGGTGGCAGGAGGCCCTTGGCTGTAGCACTTGCCCATTCTGCCCCAGTGTAGCATCAGTCCTGGTAGTCTTGACTGCACCTCCCACCTGCGGACTCGCTCTTTTCCCCCATCCTCTGCTCCTTGGTGCTCCAGGATGCACTGCTGTGATGTGTTGGGATGGTAGGTGCCTCCTCCCGTGCTCCAGGCCTGGGCCTGGAGGGTCTTCTCCCCGTTTGTGTCAGCAGCTCCAGGGTTCCCGAGGTGGGATGGGAGACGACACGCCTCCGCATCTTGCCATACCACCCTTAGTGAGGCTGCTCTTCCAGAGCAGGACAGCCACCTACAGCAGGACGGCAGACCCCAGCATGCCAGGTTCTTGGGCAGATCTTCTTTCCTGCCCTCTAGCTCAGAAAATAATCAAGAAGTACAAATGTCTTTCTAAATCCCCAGACAAGTGTCCTGAAACTGCTTTCATCCAAGGAGCCAGCAGCCCTGCCCTGGTTCCCTTCAGAACATCCATTATCAAGTGGCCACATGTAAGCCCACACAACCTGGGAATTTAATGGTATCTGATGATAGGCAAGTCAAAGTGGCCATCCATCTACCTTACTCTCTGGAAGACTGGCCGGTTAAACCCCCAAAAGCAGTGTTGGGTGAGTCCTTCAACTCAGGCGACATATATTGCTGCCCTCTATGCGCAAGGCAGTGTGCTCAGCCCTGGTTTTGTATGCTGATCAAAGAGGCTGGCTTTGCATAGGAGAATATCAGAGTTTAAGTGGCCGGCCCGCTGGATGTGGAGGCTGGTGGTCTTGGTGGCCCACTCCCTTTTCCGCAGCCCTCCTCCCCTTTTGCAGCCTTCAGGGGCTCAGTCCTAGTACCATTTTCTCCCCCGCTCGCCTTAGCAAAACCTCTTCTTAAGGAAGGTTTATTGTGTCCATCAGTGGCTTCTCAGTGTCAACTAATACCTCCCTCAAAAAGTATTTTCATATTAAACTTTGTTCTGTGTTAAATAAAGGGAGAGTGATTTTTAGAGAGGAAATAGGGAAAGCCATCAGGGGATTTTCTTCCTCTCCCCACAGACACATCTATCAATGACATGTGACACACGCAAAGCACCTAGCACCATGCCTAGCTCATAGTCAGTGCTCAGCAAACGCTGGCGCCCTCCCTTCCCTCACAGTTGGTGGAAAACCACACTCAGGGCACCAGGCTTCAGCTTGGTGAAGAGGAACCACTTAACCAAAGTTCTGGCTCTGGGGCCTTGTCCTTTGTGTCATAGCTCAAGGCTAACTGCCGTGGCTCCAGCAGTGGCTTTGTCTTTGCTGGGGACATGCCAGCACATCTTGCACACAGCAGCCCCCAAGAAGTGGTGTTGCCTGCCTGCCGCCATTCTCCATCTCCAGCTCATCCCATGTGCCAAAGCTCCTTCCGCACTCCTGTCCTCCCACTCCCTCCAGAACCTTCGACATCTCATCTGTCCTTCCGACTGTGGGGTGGGCAGCCATTTGGTGGGGCCTTCCCCAGAGAATTACCCTTGCCCTTCCAGAGGGGCTCACAGGCCAGGCTCAAAGCTGGGGCCCGATTCAGCACTCAGCTCTGAAAGGATAAACTGGGATATTTCTCTGATGCCCTCTTGGGTCTGAGGATAAAGTGGGCCCCAACATTCAGGATCTATAGGAAGAAATATTGAGGGAGGCACCAAGCTAGGTGCAAACAGGAAAAGGGAGAACATCTAGACCAGAGCTAAAGAAGACATGACCAAATGAGCAGAAGACCCTGGCCTGGAGGGAAAGCAATATAATCCAAGGCACATCCTGGTGTGAGAGGGTCTCAGGCTCAGCAGGGGCTCAGACTCAGCAGGGACTCAGGCTCAGGAGGGACTCGGGCTCAGGAGGGACTCAGGCTTAGGAGGGACTCAGACTCAGCAGGGACTCAGGCTTAGGAGGGACTCAGGCTCAGCAGGGGCTCGGGCTCAGCAGGGGCTCGGGCTCAGCAGGGGCTCGGGCTCAGCAGGGGCTCAGGTTCATGCCCCTCTGCTGGGAAGAATAAACCCTCTATGTGAGGATTTTCTGTGCCTTCATTCCAGGGAGCTGATCTCAAACTCCAAGGCATGTCAGGATATGACACCAGTAACTTCTCAGCTCTGCCCCACAAATGCCAAAGGCCTATCTGTCTATAGTAGAGAGAAGGGACAGCCCTCTCACTGGCCCACCCTGCCCTATATATTCAGCCCAGGACCCTTCTTTAAAAGCTGACCCTTCCCACCTTTCAAAGCATTGTCTCATCTTTTCCTTTGTTTGTTACTCACAGCAAGCTCTGAGGCAGGCAGGGCATGTGTCACTCTGATTCTGTTGGTGAAGATACTGAGACATGGGGGCTAGGTGACCTAAGCCAGAGGGTAACTGAATTGGGGTCAGAGCTCCGATCTCCTTGGATCCTAACCCGGAGGTCCTTCTCTCACGTAGAATCCTAACCCTAATCCTAATGCTTGTGTGGTTCTGTGGCTGCATCAGCATTGCGGAGGAAGAAGCCACAGCAGTTGTGTGTGCGTGCGTGTGCTGCCTTTCTTGCTGAGGGCAGGGGAGGAGGGCTGGCAGTTTCTGATTATTTTTCTCCGTCTTGGACACTTTAGGTGCCCCTCCCGGGAGAGCCAGATAGCCATGGTGTGTCAGGAGGAGGTCTCTCACGAGGAGACCTATGACGTGAAGATGAGCGAAGACCCCCAGCGCGGCAGCGAGCCGAGCCTCATCTCCACGGAGAGGTGAGCCTGCTGCCTCCGCCCCTGGAGGGGGCACGTCCCTGGAGGCCTCCTCTGGGCCTGACTCGGGGAGGGACGAGGCCACACATCAGAGCATGTCACCTCATTATGGAGATGAAGCCCCCGACCCACACACACACATCGCCTTCCTCACGATACAGTGCTTTCAGGAAAATTTCTAAACATTCTTTCTTAAACTTTTTGACTACAGCCAACCACCATAGAGATATTTTATGGTGAGACCCGGTACACACCTGCATGTGTTGGCAAGTGAACAAAGGTTTATGGGACCACTTACCACGAAGCCCCCCAGCAGAGGGCGCTGTGGGCAAACTGCTGAGATTTTGTCAGGGCTGGAATTTTTTAAGAGAAGGGTTTCTTAACTGCTTTGGATAAGAAGAAAATATAATAGGGAGGGCTTACCAAGTTGAAAATGAGAGGAAAGTCTTGGCGGTTTTCGTTCAAAAGCTTTTATGACATCTACAAATGCTTGAAGGCAGTATGCCGGGGGCAGAGAAGGCAGCGCCGTCTCCGCTGGAAGTGTGTGGACTCACACCAGGGGCAGTCATTGCCTCATCTGTAACATGAAGGGTTAGAATGCAGCCTGGCTTCTTGGGCTGCGGGCTGCTCCCACTAGGACTGTAGAACCAACTTATTGGATTGCAACCGACATTTTTTAATGAAGTAGAGCAGACTAAAGTAGAACAGAGGCTATCAGAGTACAATGCATGCAATAAAGGTAGGCGTGGTTCATGGAGTTTATCCAATGGGTATGTCTGTGCGTCCTGGAACTATGTAATATACTTTTTCTTGTGAGTCCCCATCAAAAAGGCCTAAAGGGGCCAGCCGGTGGCACAGCAGTTAAGTTCGCACACTCGACTTTAGCAGTCCAGGGTTCGCTGGTTCGGATCCCAGGCACAGACCTACGCACTGCTTATCAAAACACACTGTGGCAGGCGTCCCACATATAAAATAGGGGAAGACGGGCACGGATGGTAGCTCAGGGCCAATCTTCCTCAGTAAAAAGAGGAGGATTGGCAGCTGATGTTAGCTCAAGGCCAATCTTCCTCAAAAAAAAAAAAGTGATAGAAGCCATTGACCAGATTGCCCTGAGATCCGTCCAGCTCTGCTGTTCACTACCTGGAGGACCGAGTGTTTGTTGTAGGCAGCTGCTTACATGCTCTTGATGAAGAGGGGCACAGGCAGGGAGAAATTAGCTGCGGGGGGGTGGGGGGGGAATGTTTGGGCTAAACTTGCGAGTAGTTGTGATAAACAGCATCAGCATATGTAAACAGAGGAGCCCAGGCCATTCCCGGAAAGAACTTTGTGGGCCTAGAATTTTTTCCAACGTTCTCAACGACCTCAATCCAAGAGAGGCTCCATGGCCTCAGATCAGAAATGCAGGGCTCGCGGGAGACAGGCTGTGTGAGACACTGCACGCCAGAGAGCGGGCCCAGCTCCCTGGGGCGGCAGCTGCCTGCTGCCCCTCCCCAAACCTTTGGGAAAGCACAAAGTGGGGGCTCCCTTCACCAAGGAGAAAAGCAAACTGCCTTCTGGGCTGGCAGCTGTCCCTCTGGGGTGGCAATTCTCAGCCTCTAGGAACAAGCCCCAAGAGTTCTCTGTTCCAGGCTCTCTTATCAGGATGATGAGCATCGACAGCTGACACCCCCCGAGGAGGACAAGAGGGACATCCGGCAATCTCCAAAGAGAGGTTTCCTCCGCTCCGCCTCCCTAGGTAAACACTCAGCCTGCTCTCCAGATGTGGCCGGCCAGCGCTCTCTCTGAGATCGATGGTCAGGCACTCAGGGAGGGCTGAGAAGTTCCTACAGCTGGGCGGTGGGCTGGGCTGATTTCCAAAACAACGGAACAGAATTCCAAGGGCAGGGGTCGTGGGATGGGACTTGGACATATACTACATGATATGTCTCGGAGAAAGGCGGAGGGGAAAGAGGAGGTGTGTCCGGGGCCACTAACACTGCCCCTTGCCCCCTCCCTGGGTACGACCGTCACAGACCTGCACCCACCCTTCCTGTGCTGAGCCCGGTTCTTTGACTGGCTTTGCAGGTCGTAGGGCCTCCTTCCACTTGGAATGTCTGAAGCGACAGAAGAGTCAAGGGGGAGACGTCTCTCAGAAGACAGTCCTGCCCTTGCATCTGGTTCACCATCAGGTAGCCCAAACTCTTGGTCAGGCCACTGCCCTCCACTAGCAGGCTAGACAACCCCATGATTATGGGCAAATCCCCAAGATACCAGTCAGTCTTCCTGTCGCAGACCCTGCCACATCCCTACCCTGGTCCTAGCCACCCCCAGGCGAGGGGGCTTTTCCTATACAGGTGAGAACCTTGAGAAGGGCTGTCACTTCCCGGGGGGGAGCAGGGTGCGGGGAGGAGGACGGTAGACACCTAGGAAATACTGGTGAGCAGGAGCTCCTCACAGGTCCCGAAGGATCAGCGGCTGTGGGATCCCACCTGAGCTTCCTTCTCACAGGGGCGCAGATGCTGCCTCCCCAGACGCTGGCTTATACTACAGGGCACTCAGGCAGGTGTGGTCGTACCTAGAGTTGCAAGACACCTGGAGATTTAGCTGCACAAAAATCTATACCCTGAAATATAGAAATGGTCAAAGACTCTGCCAGCAACAGGGTCAGGAGCAGAGAATGACATCCAGGGAGAGCCCATAGTTGGAATGTCTCTTGGCACGGCTGACTCCAGCTGAGCTAGTGAAATCCGAGACGCCAGTATCAAATGGACTCTTAGGATCTCACAACTCATGGAAACCTCAGTTATCTAAGGTCAATCTCTTACCTCCAGGCAGATTAAGGTCTAAACTAGAGTTTATCTCTTTAATTGTATTCTCCGTACACTGGGCCTGCGCTTTAAATGATTTTTTTATACCCAAAGGCATTCCCCTGCCAATCAAAGCTTATAATCTGCATAAGATGGCCAGTGTGGCTCGGCTAAGTTGGTATTATTTCAGCTCAGAGGAATACACTGTTTTGCTGAGCCTGTGTGGCACTGCCTACATACATATGATTTCCTCTGGGCTTTCTGGAATTGAGCACAGCCTTACACTTCCCTCAGATCTCCAGGGACCCGGGCTGGGGACCATCAAGAGCAGTGAGCAGGGGCGGCTGGCAGGCTGAGGGGACACTGTGTGTGCTATTCTAAAAGATCTCCAGAAGCTGATCTCACCCATCTGTTCTCATCATGCTGAAAGGCAAGGACTCCTGTCTGTTTGCAGTCTCCCCTTTATGCCTTTCCAGACCCTCCAACCGCAGCCATGACGCCCCCTTCACTCTGCCCCTTGGGCTGGGCTTTCCCACCACACAGTGTGGTTCTCCCAGGATGCATCACATCAGAGCAGGTCACTGTGGCATCTAGGATGAGGCCGTGACCTGCCCTCAGGACCCTCAAGCACAGTGGGGGACAGATAGCTTCCTCACAACACAGTGTAAGGTTGGAACAATAGCTGAGACAAGCTGAGCTGGAGATTAGTGGGACGTTATTAACGGCCCAATTGACTGTAAAACTTAGACAGTCAGCCCTGTTTTGTCAAGCTCTGTGGCACTCAGCGTCCTTCCTGACAGGCCTTCTTTCCCTTGAGCCTCACTCAGCCCCAGGCGGAGGGACACGGGCCTGCTGCTCTGCTTTTCCAGGTGATGCAGGCGCCATTCTCTCTCCTCTACTAATGAGAAACCAAAAGTGAGAGAAGCCACAGCTCACAGGTGGTGGGCCAGCACTGAAGAGCCGGTGATCTCAGTGCCACTCCTGATTCTCAGCTTTCTGACTTTAGAGTAGAAAGAGATCACTTCAGACTGAGATGATCACAAAATATATTTTAGGATAGATGAAACTCAGGGTAGGAGTCTGGCAGGTGAAAATATGGCGGGGTGAGTTCCAGGCAGGGGGACCCAGCTGGAAACAACAGCTGCCAGGAGGCAGAGGCCTGCCTCTCTGGCCTGAGCACTCCTAGTGACTCGTGCTTGTGTGTCTGCAGGCATTGGCAGTGGCGGGCCTGAGCCCCCTCCTCCAGAGAAGCCGTGCCCCCACCACCTGTCCCCAGCCCTGGGCCACGCCCAGCAGCCAAGGCTGGCCCCCGAGGCCCATCCCCACCCTGCGGCTGGAGGGGGCCGAGTCCAGCGAGAAACTCAACAGCAGCTTCCCGTCCATCCACTGCGGCTCCTGGTCTGGGGAGCCCACGGCCTGTGGTGGGGGCAGCAGCGCCCTCCGGAGAGCCCGGCCTGTGTCCCTCACAGTGCCCAGCCGGGCCGGGGCCCCGGGCAGGCAGCTCCACGGCAGTGCCAGCAGTCTGGTGGAAGCGGTGAGTCAGAGCTGCACGGCGGACAGGGCAAGGAAAGGCCGCGGGCAGCACGGGGACTTTGCATGGACAGCTGAGACGGGAGGACCCAATTCTTTCCCGAGTAGATTGGATGTCGGTCTCTTGGGCAGAAAGGCCCTCACTCTCGGGGCCTGCAGAAGGAGGGTGTGGCCTGCGGGAAATTATGACCACACAAGACCGCTCTTGGCTTCTGTTGGGCCTGACGCAGAGGGAAAGAGAAACTACTGAGCAACATGTCCCTGCTACAGGCCAGCGAGGCCCGGAGGGCTGTGGGGCTCCCGTGTACAAGCCCCAGGTCTGCTGCGACTGTTCCAGTGCAAGTGTGAGCTTGGGCTGCATTCGAGCCTGTGGAGAGTCAGTGTCTGTGCTCCGGGAGCCTGGGGCTCATTGGAATAACCTAGGGAGCTGCAGCAACCTAGGACCAATTAAATGGATATTTTTGAAAGCCCTTTGGTCATTCTAATGCACAGCCAGGGTTGAGAACCACTGGTCTAGAACAGGCGTGCTGTCAGTCCCACCATACTCTGCCCTGGTCAGAGCCTCTAGTGCAATCCTGGCACCACATTTTAGCAGATCTTTGACAAATTGGAACAAGCCCAGAGAAGGACAGTCAGGTTGGCAAGGTCCCTAGAAGCCATTTCCTATGAGAACAGTTCGAGGGAATTAGGGAAGAAACCCTGGAGAAGAGATGATTTAAGAGGCCATGATAGACATCTCAACCCTGGGAGGGCTTCATGGCCAGGTCTTGAGTACTGGACCAGAGTGACTAGATCAACCTGCCGGGCAGGGGAGATGTCACCTTCCCTGTGACAGAGGCTTCCACATGAGGCGGGCTTTCCTATAAAGGAGTGAGCCCCCACACTGGACACATGCTAGCTAGCAGAGACGAGACCCGTCCAGTCATCAGACTGTCGTGTGAGGTGGGGAGTTAGACCAGATGACTTCTAAGGTCCCTTCCAACTCTAAAAGCCTGTGATGCTTTGCCAGGCCCTGTTGTCCCTTCCTCAGGTCACAAAGCTCCATTGTGGACACTGCTCTGGGTGCAGGCTAAGGCCAAGGAGCAGCCTCTCTGCTCTCGTGCGCTCTCATTGTGACGAGGAGAGACACACGGTAGACAAACATCATGTAACCCATCAGGAAGGGGTGGGAGCCGTGAAGACAGATTAAGCAGGATAAGGAGATCCAGAGTAGTGAGGTGGGGGAGCAGGACAACACAACTGGGAGAAAAGTCTCCCATTCTTCACTCTGTTGCTTCCCAGCCCCTTGGCTCAGTAGCTGACCCCTCTTCCCCCTGGGAAGGAGGGAGAGGTTCGGGATCACCTGCTGGCCTGCCAAGCAGCCGCAGAGGCAGGCTCATGCCTGGTGCCTTGCACTCCAGGATCCTCACGCCCAGGAAGGCAGGTGGCGGGCAGTGGGCACCGGTTAACAGCTTCACCACAGGAGAAGGAAGCTTTCTTGGAAAGAATGCTATGGGAGCATCTAGGGGTGCCGGGGAAGAGAGAAGATAGGGCAGGCTGGGTTCTGCCCAGGCGGCAGCCCCGCAGCCCCCCGGCCCCTCTGTGAGCCAGCTTGTCGTGTATTTGATAACAGTCTTACAGTACCCCAGCCCAAACGTCTCTCCTCTGACCCACACACCCCTAATTCCTTCGGGAGGTGCCCCATCTCCACTCTTGTGCTCTGGGCACCCCTCCCGACACACACACACACACACACACACACACACACACGCACGCCCGCGCGCACACAAACTTCCTGAAGTCACCAGCCCGAAGCCCCTTGCTCTGGCCCTGAAGGGCAGAGTAGAGCTCCAGGAATAATGTTCCTCTTTGGTTCTTCTTCGTGCCCCCCTTCAGGTCTTGATTTCAGAAGGACTGGGGCAGTTTGCTCAAGATCCCAAGTTTATCGAGGTCACAACCCAGGAGCTGGCTGACGCCTGCGACATGACGATAGAGGAGATGGAGAACGCTGCCGACAATATCCTCAGCGGGGGCACCCAGCAGAGCGCCAACGGCACCCTCTTCCCTTTCGTTAACTGCAGGGACCCAGGGCAGGACCGAGCAGGGGGCGAGGAGAACGAGACCTGCGCGCCAGCCCTGGAGCGTGGGAAGAGCGAGGGGGAGCCCCAGGACAGCAGAGCCTGCGGCGGCAGCCTGTAGGAGCCGGGGCTGGGGAGATGCTGGGTTTTTTATTTGTTTCAATGTTCCTAATGGGTTCGTTTCAGAAGTGCCTCACTGTTCTCGTGACCTGGAGTTAACCGGAACAGCGTCTTCATTCATTTCGTTGGGACAAGACGCAGAGTTGAGTGGTACCGAGAGTCGGCTTTTCAGGGGGGAAGAAAAGCAGCAACCCCAGTGTGTGTCCACAGAGGCAGAGTGGTGAGGAGGAGAAGGTGGAAGAATCAGGGAGGGAGAGCAAGAGAGGAGACGCCTGCCCTCCCGTGATATTTCAGGCCCTGCACGAGGAGCCAACTGTCGCCTCCGGGCATGAAAGAGAACCTCAGCTTCCTGCGGTAGCCCTCACCAAAAGGACCCTATGTCAAACGGGTGTCTTTCAACTTTGCTTGTAAAAAAAATCATTTTGCACATATTCTGTATGAGCCTCACTGTCTCCATAGAGCCAGGGCCCTGCGGATTTGCAGAAGGAAGCGGGCGTGACTTCGGCGAGGACCCAGCCCCAACCCAGAGAGGGAGGAGGAAGCAGCGAGAGGCGCGGGAGCCGGGGAGCCGGGGAGCCGGGGAGGCGGGCCGGAGGGCGGGGCGCCGCGGGCGGGCGGAGCTCCTGCTGAGCGCTCTTTCGTTTCGTGGTTTGACATTTTTCTTGACAGCATGTTGCAGTTTTTGGGTTTTGGTTGTTTTTTTAATTATTATTTTGTTTTCCCAGGGGGAGGGGAGGAAGAAGAGCGTTTACAAAGTTTTGTAGCCACCCACCTTGCTGTTTTCACTTTTGCAAATGTAAATCGGGTTTGGTTTTATTGTATTATTTAAACGGTTGTGGGATCCTTTTCTACGGAGGGTTCAGTGGAACCGCTGTAGGAGAGTTTTAGCAGCCATTGTGTATGCCCAATAATTTGTTATAATTTCCGTAGATAGTAACAAAAATTTTGGGGGGTTTGATTTTATAATTTAAAGATAATCAGCAATGCACTTGATATGGTCTTGCACATATGGGTGATTGAGTTGGGTTCTTCTTAATGCTGGGTGTGTTAGTGGGTGCCAGCAAGGGGAAGCATGTACGAGAGAGTCTGTGTGTGTGTGTGTGTTCCGTGTGTGTGTGTGGTGGGTCGTCTGTGTGTCATATGTGTGTACGTGCACCCACGCGTGAGCGTGAGTCCAGCTCCCCCTTCCGATTTGACTGTGGGGAGATCTGAATCTGGGGCCATTCGAAAGCAAAAACAAACCACTGTCTCTGCTTCTGAAACGGGAATCAGTAACTCTTTGCATTTTCTGTCCCACAAGATATGCAAAAACAATGCAATAATATTCATTTTAAAAATACAGTTGTGAGTTGTGTTGGCATTAAAACTGTATTTTAAAAAACCACACAGAAATTTAAGGGAAAACTCAAGAAGACATTTTGCTTCGACATATTCCGTGTAATGTTTTGTTGCATTGATAATGTTTCTGTTGAAGAAACCGTTATACTTGAATTCAGGTCAGTTTCAGTATTTTACAAATATTTTTTTAAAACTGAATTGCAGTTGTGCCAAGCGAATATAATGAATTGAATTAAGTTTGTTTTTGAATTCACTTCTTGTATATTTTGCTGCATGTAAGTAAACCATTTTGTATTTCGAGTGTGACAAGCTATACCGTTGAACTCTTAAGTGCTTTTCTATATGTGGCTGGGGGAAAGGGAAGGATTTTTCTTTTGCTTTGCACAATGCGCAGAGGGATCACCAGTGTAGATCCTGGCTCTCCCACCCACAAACAGGTTTGGACACTTCTGTTTTGCATATCTTGTGTTCACTTCCATTTCCCTCAACTTTTCTAAAACTATATGATAGGTATATTTGTACTGCATCTTGCTTTGAGAGGCCAGGACGTATCTTATTCCAGTCTTCACTTTATCCACTATTTGCTCTAGTTCTCTGATTTGGGATTTCTCTAGAAATCACCGTGAGGGGCCATGAGGCATTTGGGGGCGGAGGCACGACTGACTTCTGCCTTCACTCCCGCAGTGCACACCTGGCCTGGCGGTTTCCTTGGGAGAGCTCGCAGGGACTGAGGGGTGGGATTAGAGTCGGGCTGGTGGGAGGGGAAGGGAGTCTTCACTCTGGCAGCTGCTATACCCAGACGCTGACAGCAGGGACCAGAGAAAGGCAACTGGGTAAAGTCCTTGTCTATCCAAAAGGCAAGTCTGTCTTGCTCACTTCTCCATCTTCTCCTCACTCTGGTCCAGGATCTCCTCCAGACCTGCCGTAGTGTGTGTGGTCTCTGTGCAGGGGGCCAGGGCAGTGAGGAACATCAAGAGTCACGGTGACAGTGGGACCAGTGACTGTGGGTGCGTCTCTTAGGCCTGCTTGCATCTACGTAGAACATCGCCCTATTGGTGCCGTTTCCTTTAGGGAGATTTCAACAATGATGGTTGAAAGGGACTGATCTGGGGAAAACAGAACCCAACCATTCATCTAGAATTTACCCAATGAAACTCTTCCAGTCCCAGTGTTCTCTCAGCCCTTCTTGGCCCTTACATGATCAACCTAGAAATTATAATCAAGGAAAGTCCATTCCTCAGTGAAGATGAGTTTTATTTTCCTGGACCGATTCATGAAAAAGTAGAGAAATGTGCCCGACACCCACAGGTTAATTGCAGTCTAGAGACAGGAGAGTTTTTTCCTGTTTCTCCAAGCCCAGCTTATCCGAACTTTCTCGGGTCCTTTTCAGTGCCATCAAGGTCTTCCAGAAATTCAGTTTAGGTGTCATTCTTTGTCCACTTTCCCCAAATGTCTGCCTCTGTGCTGCTGAGATGTTCGTTATGCTGGAGAGGGGAGCCCTTTTGGATCAATGTCTGGTTCTTGCTGCACATGTGGCCCCTAGGTAGAAATTTGGAATCTTAATTGACCACACACTCACACACACACACTCACACACACGCAACCTCTTCATGCCACCTTCTGTTTTCCTTTTGGACTTTTCACCTGCATCACCAAATCTCACTGGCAAGTGGCATGGGCTCAGAGTGGGCTCAGGCCACCTAGGCCCAGGACCCTGCCTAAGCATAGTCCCCTTACCCTTCACCACTATCACCCACAGGCTCCCTTGTCCTTTACAGCCAACTCTCAGGAAGATCAGCTAGGCCGCCTCCTCGCACCCTCCAAGAAGCGTGTCAGAAATGACAAGGGCACCTTGCCCTACGCTGCTGTGAAGGAAAGGAGTTTCAGGCGGGAGTCCCCTGTCTAGGGCAATGGGTCTTTCTGAGCCTGAGCTCATGACCGACTAGTATAGGATTAACATGTGATACCTGTCATCACGACAGACTGATAACAATTAATCAGGAAACGGATGAACCTCATCCACAGTGGACGGAGTGATGTTTACTCTCCCCCAAAAATAGAACTTTCCCCATGACCTTCTAAAGCATAGTCAGCAAATCTTCTGAAAACCCTTGAGTGGCAGGAGAAAAACAACCAGCGTCTGAGGACCAAAAGGACCGGAAGGAGTTGAAGTTCTGGGGTTTCATTTGTCCTCTGCCAGGCCCAGCCTCTTTTATCTCCACACCTTGGTCTTTTAATCACTATTCATATGCATGGCTACAGTAAGCAGAAAGATTCCCAGCTGTCTCCTTTCTGCCTGTTCCTAGAAGGTTCTTTTTGGTCTTGAGGTCAAAAGAGGAGGCTTCTTTCCTAGATTTGGCTCGATTCCTGAATTTTTCTCTGCTTTGCTTCAGAAGCTGTTAGGTATGGTCCCTCCCTCATCTTCTAAGTCTGACAGCTGTCCCGCTGACTAGAAAGTCCAAGGACAAAAGACTCTGTCTTTTATCCCCCTCAGTGGCCCTGCTTCCAAATTTCAGGGGCCTGTCTGGAGTGGAGCTGCCCACACTTTCTGACAGCCATCCTCTCTGCAGAACTTCTGATCATTCAGCAACCACAGAGAAGCATGCCTTTCAATGCCAGAGTAATATCTTTCTGAAAAACCAGAGCACCCTGAAAATGATGAATCTGGTCATCAAAAGGATGATGGTTGTTTTACAGAGGCCAGCTGATACATGCACATCACTCCTGAAGGCCAAGAAATGTAACAAGAACTTGGATTGGGCACAGAGAAGAGCCCTGGGAGTCAGGGCTGTTAGCCTTGTCAGACTGTATTCTTAAGTGTTGCTAAGGAGCATGATGGCATCTCCATCTCCAGAGATCTGGAAAAATTGAAATGTCACTGTCTAAGAGTTAGAAAGAGTTTAGCAAAGAGGCCAAGAAAAGAGCAATGTGTTTTAAAAGGACCCTTTCCGCCCTGGGTTAGTCAGAAAACTGCTGATGGAGCCCCAGCCGGTTCTGTTTGTTAAAGACGTGGCTCTGGTCTGGGAAAGTGGCAGCACAGAGAGACTGGAAGAGAAATGGGGCCACAAAGGGGCATGTCTTGACTCCCCGTGTGTCTTTTCCTGTTTTATGGAAAGAAGTGTCCAGTTGAGCCACCCACAATGGCCAGTACAGTGGAGAGGCTGATGCCTCAAGGATCTACTTTGGAAGAAGAGAAAAATAGAATTTTCACCTGACGTTGTTTTCCCAGCCAGATCAACCGAGGCTGGCATCTGAGGACCCAGAGTGGGGAGACAAGGGAAGAAGCGTCCTCCAACTGCCAGGGCTAGAGCCTCCCTCCCCTTCCCCGAGCAGATGCTCTCTTCCGGCTTCCAGCCCTGGGGCCCAGTTTTCCCTCCTCCCTCCAGCCTAGTGAGAGGGACAGAGAACTGAAAGGATCCCGTGTGCAGATTCTTACACAGTTTCTTTGTGAAGCCATTTCTGGTTTCAACGTTATATATTTGTTTTTATTTCAAAGCAATGAAGCATTGTTCTATGGAGCCAGATACCAATATAAGAGGTAAACGCGTTCTGCCAGACTTCTACATTGTTGGGGAGACACTTGAACACCACACGGCACACACACCACACACCCTCACTCACATACACACTCTTGAACACACGTCCTTAAGGGACAAGTGTGGGTTTGGGGCCGAGCTCCAGATGGATGCTTTCGTCCCGGCCCTAGCAGGCTGAGCACCATACAGAGAGAGGTGGAGAGAGAACCAGAGTCACTTCCTTGGGTGGAAGGAGTGCCGTCTGGACCTATTATTACTGTAAACTAAATATTAATTTTCTACATTGAGAAAATACTCCTCCTAAAATCAAGACTTTTCTTCACATGATTTTAAGAGGCTTGCCCCACAGCGGTGCAGGGGCAAGGACCCTTAGGCTTCCTGGCATTTTTAAAAGGCCTTCCAGTTGGTCTCTGATAGGGAATTCCAGATTGCAGCAGAGTACAGCGAGCTGAGTGGAACAAACGGATTCAGCACTGAGAGTAGAGTCCGAGTGAGGACCTGTGACATTCTTAAGTTCCTACTAAGTGAAGGACGGCAAGACAAAGGCTAGATAGTTAAACAGAAGCTTGAAGTGCTGCATCCCCAGAGTCAGATGCCCTCCCCTCAGGTCAGATCCTGGCCTTCTCACAGGTGGCCTCCCCTCCTCAATTCTCAGAGGCTAAATAATCTGACTTGTAGAAGCCTCCTAAAAAGGCGGTGTGACACTTTACCAGGAATCAGGCATTCACTACAAAGTTGCTGTCCAAAAATCACTCGTGTGCCTCATACATAAGAAAATATTTCGCCAAGGTCGTGATCAGACAAATCTCTTGGTGGAAGAGGTTGTAAGTATTGAGGGAGGGTGATGTCTACGTGAGGAAATACAGAAATGGACAGGATGGTTCCTATCCACAGTTTGGGCCTGGAGAGTCCTCATTCAGGTGTTCTCAGGGCCGTCAAGTCTTCAAGCAGGGGTGAGGAAGCAGGGCGCAGGCGGCTGCCTCAGTGTGACTCGCTGCCACAGGGGCCTGAGGGCAGCAGATCTCAGACCCCCGTGTGGAGTCTCTCCTGAGCCTGCAGCCAGGAGGAGAGAGAAGGGAAAGGAAGGCTGCTTTCTGTGGAGTCACAGGAGGAAGGAAAGAAGACAGGCCCTGCACAAAGCCCCTTCCCTCTACAGCTTCCCGCCATGGAGAAACTATGCTGACGCTTACAAGGGAAAAATACACCTTGGGAATCTGGGGCAGATGGTCTGTACACAATCCTGTGCAAAAGGCTCTTTTAGAAGGCAACTCCGTGACCCAAATGCTATGGGCACCTGTCTGCTTGCACGCATCCCGCCATCCCCGTGTCACACTGCTGTCCGTTCCCCCAGACTTGGGATCCATCTCTTGACTTCCCAAGCAGATTCGGCACCACCCCACAGCTGCAGCGTGCCCTGCCCAGAGCGTATGTTGTTCTCCCAGGGTTTCACGGGAATAAAGTCTAGCACAGAAATAGGCTGTGGGTATTAAAGCATAAGCAGGTTTTGACAGGTCTGTAATGATCATCGTTGAGAACAACCTGTGGAAAAACACACAAGTTCACTGAGAAATAGGATGGCAGGTCCTCAGTGGGTGAAGCGCTGGAATGTCCGTTACTCTCATAATTTTCCTGTTTTAGTTTAATACAGGAAAGAGCTACGAAGCAAACTTTCCCTCTGTGCAAGAGGCTCCAGATTCAGCCCCTCCATCTCTCCTCTCCTCGCGCCCCCTGCTCAGGCCCACCTTCACGCCCCCACACCAGTCTGCCCCCTGCTTGTCCTCAGAGAGATGCAGAGCGGTGGACAGGCCTCCCCTTCACTCCACTGCCTGCCACCGCCCCCCCCCCACACCTGCACACAACACACCTGCGCCTCCAGGCGCCTCGACGTCACAGTCTTACTGTTGTAAATATCGCTGTACAGTTTGTACTCATCCGCTAATCCCGTTATCAAAGGCCTCGCCTGCTGCGCCTTCTCGTCCTTGAGAAAGACCAGGGAATCTAGAAGGGACAGCCTTTCAAGAAGAGCTTCAGGGTCATCTCTGTGTGAGACGCTGTGTATATTCCTGTAAGATTGCATTTTTATCTAAGGAATGATGTTATTTAAAAAACAAACAAAAAAAAAACAAAAAACAAGACTTGCAAATAAATTTCTTAACAATGTCTACACTGGTTTAATCGGATCTTCCCTTTTCCATATCCCCTCTCTTCTCCTGTTTCCTAAATGTCACAAAATATACTTCACTCTCCAATTATCATCTCAGGTCCTCCGAAGGGGAGGAAGGCTGGGAAAAACATGGAAATCTGAATCTAATGATAATCTCTAACCTTGTTTCAGCAATTAATCTCATTATCCACCTCTTCCTTCCAACGAAAAGGTGAACAGAAACATGGCCAGAGGTCGACAAGGACACCCAAGAGGAGGAATTAAATGGATAATCCGCAAAACAGACAGCTGCCCCCAAATGTCTGGAAAGGCACAAAACTGGTTTTGAATGAATGAAGGAACGGAGGAAGGTGGAGGGGGATCTGAGATGATAGATATTGAAGTGCTTTGAAGACTATAAAAATGCCAGGTAGTTTTTGGGTTTTCGGGGGTTTTTGGTTATTAAACTGACTTAGACAAAGCTCCCAGAATAATTCCCTGCGTGAAAATAATTTGTCCCAGAAATCCATGTGTCTTAGTTAAATATGGTTATAACCTCTCCCCCTATTCCAGGAATTACGGCACATCAGCCGCCCTCCCTACTCCCCCACTTAGAGCCTCCTTCCGCCCTGCCCCACCACCCAGACCCTGGGCTCTGGAGTCCAGGTTTATACGAGAAGAGCCGTGGAAGGGCTGCAGAGAGTAGCAGAGCTCGACCTCCTCTGAAGCTGCTGCCTGCCCAGCTCCCAGGGCAGGTGAAGGGTCTCCACCAGGACCTGCCCACAAGACTGCAACCCTCCCGCAGAGCACTGTCAGTTGCCAGATGTTATTTGAAAACCAGTAATTATTAAAGTGTCAAAGTTTGCAAATGATGCTTTTTTTTTTTTTGAGGAAGATTAGCCCTGAGCTAACTACTGCCAATCCTCCTCTTTTTGCTGAGGAAGGCTGGCCCTGAGCTAGCATCCATGCCCATCCTCCTCTACTTTATACATGGGACGCCTGCCACAGCATGGCTTTTGCCAAGTGGTGCCGTGTCCACACCCGGAATCCGAACCGGCAGACCCTGGGCTGCCGAGAGGAACATGCGAACTTAACTGCTGCAATACAGGGCCGGCCCCATGCAAATAATACTTTTGATCAGCTAGAACAGATTTAAGATTTACCTTGCTGTCTCGCATTTTGGTATGTGTTCTTTTTTTTTTTTTTTTTAAAGATTGGCTCCTGAGCTAGTATCTGTTGCCATTCTTTTTTTTCTTTTTCTTCTCCCCAAAGTTCCCCAGTACATGGTTGTATATTCTAGTTGTGAGTGCCTCTGGTTGTGCTATGTGGGATGCTGCCTCAGCAAGGCCTGATGAGCGGTGCCATGTCCACGCCCAGGATCCGAACTGGTGAAACCCTGGGCTGCCGAAGCGGAGCGCAAGAACTTAACCACTCAGCCACGGGGCTGGCCCCTGGTATGCTTTATTGAATGGGAGTAAAAGGAGTGGAGGTTTCACCCACGGCAGGAATTATACCGTGAGAGCCTGTCACCAAAGTGAGTCATCCCCCGTGAGTGTAGGGCCTCCCTTCTGCTTTATAATTCGTTGTCAACTGTTTAGGTCTGGCTTAGCCTTCAATCCCTCTTCCTGCACCAAATCTGCTTCTGCCTGTTTCTTCCTTTCTCTCCACAAGGCAGATGTTGTTGATCTGTTGTCAATTATTCCTGTAATTGATCTGATTGGTCAGAGTATTAGGCATTAACTAGACCACCGTTACTAATGGGCTGGATTACTGCATGGTAAAAAGTCAGTAGACATACATAACACTCTCTCTTCTACTTTATTTTTCCCACCTCCATATAGTAAGCAGACGAGGCATTCTTCCTATATATCGCTATCTCTTTCCTTCTCTCTCTCCCCATTTCCATATGGCTTGCCAGGTAAGTGGGCTCAGCAGTCTCCCAATCTCTCGCCCTTCACAGGCACATTGGATTGATTTATCAGCCCAAGAATTTAGGCCATGGAAAGTGGGGAAGAAACTGAGCTGACAATAAGCAAAAGTGATGGGCCCCAATCCAGCCTTCACAAAGCATTACATTGTACATTATCAGACATTATTCCAGCTAATAATAAAATAGCACTTATATTTCTAATTGGCTACAATTCCGTGTGTATAATTTTCTGGGGAATCTCACAGGGAGGAGAGACAGGGCAGGACTTGGTTCTCTCGAGCAGCTTAAATAACAGCAAACTCCCATGTAACCCCGTCAGATAGGTTGACAATTTAGCCCAAGTGTTTCAATGATGCCCCATTGACAGTTCATGTGACATGATTTTGGAATCAGAAAATATAGTTAATACGTTTGTATGCAGTTCCCTGTGTGGCACAATTCCTGACTCCCAGTAAAGCTTCTCCTCTCACAGTGGCACATGCAATTCCAGTTAGTGCCTTAACTTTAGGAATTTTATTCTCAAAGTGTGGTTTCGGAAACGCTCGTCAGAATTACTTGAGATGCTTGATTAAAAGACAAATTCTTGGAAGTTGGAGCCCATCAATATGCATTTTAGCAAGCTCTCCAAGTGGTTCTTATCTTGACCCAATGTTGGGAACCACTGGTATCAGACTTTGATTTTTATTAAAATGCAAAGTCCCTGGGAGAGGAAATTCTTTAAACTTCTTCCGTTCCACTACATTCCAGTGGGAACCGAAGGTCTGAGAGTATAAATTAAACATTTGAGAGCAGGCTTTGACAGGAAATGGGGGCAATCAGGAAAGAGAGTGGAGAGGGGTTGGAAAGTATAACAAAGGGTGCAAAAGGGTAATGGTTTAGGTAGAAACACCAAAGGCATCATGAGCAAACTTCTCCTATTGCACCTGCCTAGAAATTTGACTTGGCTAGGGAAGCAACGAAGTCAGCTAAGGCCGGTGATCTGGCCTCTGTTCCAAGGTCCAGTGAGAAACAAAAGATGGCTTGACCTTCTGCACATGGCTGCCATCTTAAACAT
The DNA here is from genome assembly GCF_021613505.1 of Equus quagga. NCBI lineage: Eukaryota > Metazoa > Chordata > Mammalia > Perissodactyla > Equidae > Equus > Equus quagga. Next base: position 57,548,990 of record NC_060267.1, read on the forward strand.
CTTATTAGAAAACTGGAAAGACTTCTGCAAACTCTTTTGAGGTATGGTGGTCATCAAAGCCAGGCTACTGTCAATGGAATGCCAACACTGAACAGCAGGAATTAGACTAATGGGCTGGGACCTGAGAGTACAAAGGAAGAGAAGACTCTTAGTTGTTGGAGGGAGAGAGTCCTGAGGAATTACCTGTACTTCAGGCATTCTCCAAACATAGCAATGAGATGGCAGTCATCCCTAGAAATTCTACCTAATAATCTTGAGATGTTAGGTTTGTTTTCAGGAAAGGAGAGGATTCAAGATATGTTAGACTAGAGTGATCATACAATATGTTGTCTAAAACCAGGACTTTTGAGAATAAAGAGTGCCTGGCCCCTTAGTTGTGCCAGTCCAACTAAGATGTTTGATCATCTGAGTTAGAACCGAGGAGAGGGGATGTAGCTTAGAAAAGATGGAGTGTGGATTGCCTGGCCCTTGGTAGACAGAGCCTCTGTTACCTCCACTCTTGCCCCTAAAGTCAAGCATCCACAGACTGACCTTTTTAAATAAATCAGATCACATCACATCCCTGCTCTCAACTATCTGCTCCTTTCCTATCACACTTGGATTAAAATCCAAAGCCTTGAGATCAGTGAAGATGGCAGCATACACAGACTCTGAACTCACCTCCTCCCACAAATACAACCAGGTTGCAACTGTTCTTGGAACAATTACCCCTCAGAGAGAACTAAAAACTGGATAAAAAGAACCCCCACAACAAGGGACAGTCCCGACTGAGGGTGAAGAAGCAGAAATTCCTTTTCTGGAGAGAAAAAAAGCCACCTTCACAAGCCACAGCACTCTAGAGCTAGGAGCAATCCTAAGGTACACAGCCTTTCCTGGAGGAGTGGGGTACCTGAGCAGGGGGCGAGTTACTGCTATAAGCATCCTTTGGACTCAGCTCAACTGAGATGAATCTCATAATATCTGGCTTCACTGGTTATTAACTGTAATGAGGAATATCCCCAGAAAAGCTATTGGACACAAGTGGGGAAAAGCTGGCTCTTAAAGGGCCCAGGCACAAATTCACCCATTTCAGAAAGCAACATAAAATCACCAGAAAAAAAGGTAGACACTCCTTTGGTGAAAAGAGACTCACCTGGTAGGCTGTGGGTGCATCTCAGTGAGAGATGAGTCCTCTCTGGGGACTGAGACATTTGCAGTAGCCATTGTTGTGACCTAGTAAAGGCATTCTGACACAGATGCTGGCAGACACCATTGGAGTTCTTCTCCTGGTCTATTAGCCCAGGGGTCTGCCACACCCACTAGAGCACCAATTTAATCCAGCTCAGCCAGGGCAGGCAGGCAGCCCACCTCAGGGACTGGCCCTAGCCAACAGCAAGCCCTCAGGCTAGGTGCCTGGATCCTCTACAAGCAGGTGAGTGGGTCCACCTCTGCAGAACAGGGCCTGCATGAGGAGTGGCTGGAATGTGTGGGGCATTGATGTAGTGTGGGGGGGCCTCTGCAGTGGGGTAACTGGGTATGCTCCAGGGGTTGAGATGTGTGTGTGGGCCAGGACTGTGTTGACAGTGTGTGTGGACCTTTGGGCCATGGGGCTTATCAGAGGCAGAAGACCTGTGCTTCTCAAACAGCCACGTAGGGATTGGCCCCACCTTCCAAAGCCTGAAACAATTAGGTGATCCTGTGCCTGGGGTCAGCCCCATTCAGCTGCAATCCTAAGGGAGCTGAAAAACGCCTTGCAGGCCTGAGGGCTTCAGCAATTTTCAGCCCCTGAGCCTAGCAACCAGCCACACTGAGGGCCTACTCACTTAACAGAAAAACTGCAACAGGAATGTGCTATTAGTCCTTGTAGCCAACTCTGCTGGGGCTCCCCAAACATGATAAACTGACTGAAGGGTCCATAGCAGCCACACACAGCTGAGCATTACAACCAGCCAGCCTGGAGGACAGCCTAGACTCCTTGGGCATCTGCAGCAAGAACAACACTGCCGCCACAACAGAAGGACACACATAGCCCACAGAGGGGTCATTCCTGGAACATTTGGAACTGGTGAGGAGAGGGAAGAACACTGCTGGGCCTCAAAAGGCATTTCTTACATAAGGCCACTTCTCCAAGATTGGGAGACACAGCTGACCCACCTAACACATAGATATAAGCACAGAGAAAGAGGCAAAATGAGGAGGCAAAGGAATACATTCTGAGCAAGGGAACAGGGAAAAACCCCAGAAGAAGAACTAAATGAAAGAGAAATAAACCATCTATCGGACAAAGAGTTCAAACATAAACTCATAAGGATGCTCACTTATCTTGGGAGCAGAATGGATGAACACAACGAGAACGTCAACAAACAATTGGAAAATATAAAAAAAGAACCAATCAGAGATGAGGAATACAATACTGGAAATGAAAAGTTCACTAGAGGGACTCAATAGCAGAGTATATGATACAGAAAAATAGATCAGTGAACTGGACTAAAGTCTAGAGGAAATCACCCGGGCTGAACAGATAAAGAAAAAAGAATTTAAAACAATGAGAACAGTCTAAGGGAACTCTGGGACAACATCAAGCACACCCACATCTGTTTATAGATATCCCAGACAGAGAAGAGAGAGGCAAAGGGACAGAGAATCTATTTGAAGAAATAATAGCTGAAAATTTTCCTAACCTAAGGAAGGAAACAGACACCCAGGTACAAGACGCACAGAGAGCCCCAAACAAGATAAACCCAAAGAGACCCACACCAAGATACATTATAATTAAAATGTCCAAAATTAAAGATAAAGAGAGAATCCTAAAAGCTGCAAGAGAAAAGCAACAAGTGACGTACAAAGGAAATCCCATAAAGCTATCAGCTGACTTCTCAGCAGAAACCTTACTGGCTAGAAGGGAGTGACATGATATATTTAAAGAGCTGAAAGGGAAAAATCTACAGCCAAGAATACTCTACTTGGCAAGGTTATCATTCAGAATGGAAGGAGAGAGAAAGAGTTTCCCAGACAAGCAAAAATTAAAGGAGTTTATCACCAAGGAACCAGTTCTACAAGAAATGCTAATGGGACTTATTTAAGTGGGAAAGAGAAGACCACAAACAGGAATAAGAAAATTATCAAAAAGAAAAAAAGGCAATAAAATCACTGACAAAGGCAAAAATACATTAAAGGTAGCAGCTCAACCACCTATGAAGATAACGTGAAGGTCAAAAGACAAAAGTACTAAAATTACCTATTTCAATGATAAGAGGGCAAAGGACACACACACACAAAGTGAGAGGTTAGATATGACATCAAAAACATAAAATGTGGGAGGAGGGGAGTAAAAGAGCAGAGCTTTCAGAAAGAGGACAAACTAAAGAGACCATCATCTCAATATGGATTACTATATATGTAGATTACTTTATATGAACCTCATGTAACCACAAACCAGAAACCTATAATAAATATACAAATAATTAAGAGAAAGGAACCCAAACATAATACTAAAGAAAGACGTCAAACCACAAGGGAAGACAGAAAGAGAAGAAAGGAACAGAGAAGAAGTACTAAAACACCCAGAAAAAAAGTAACAACATGGCAGTAAATACGTATTTATCAATAGCTTTAAATGTCAATGGGCTAAATGCTCCAATCAAAAGGCATAAGGTGATCAGTTGGATAAAAAAACAAGACACATATATATACTCCATACAAGAGACACCCTTCAGACCTAAAGATGCTCACAAACTAAAAGTGAAAGGATGGAAAAAGATACTCCACACAAATGGCAAAGAAAAGAAACCTGGGGCAGCAATACTTGTATCAGACAAAATAGACTTTAAAACAAAAACTATAACAAAAGACAAGGGCACTACATAATGATAAAGGGAACAGTCCAACAAGAGAATATAACACTTGTAAATACCTATGCACCCAACATAGCAGCACCTATATACATAAAGCAACTATTAACAGACATAAAATGAGAAATAGACAGAAACACAATAATAGTAGGGGACTTTAACACTCCACTTACACCAATGGATAGATCATCCAAACAGATCAACAAGGAAACATTGGCCTTAAATGACACACTAGAGCAGATGGGCTTAGTGGGTATATTTAGAACATTTCATCCAAAAACTGCAGAATACACATTCTTTTTAAACGCACATGGAACATTCTCCAGGATTGGTCACATATTAGGCCACAAAACAAGTCTCAATAAATTTAAGGTTGAAATAATACCAAGCATCTTTTCTGACCACCAAGGTATGAAACTAGAAATCAACTACAGGAAGAAAATCAGAAAAGCCACAGATAGGTGGAGATTAAACAAAATGCTACTGAACAATGATTGAGTCAATGAAGAAACCAAAAGAGAAATAAAAAAATACCTGGAGACAAATGAAAATGAAAATACAACATGCCAAAATCTATGGGATACAGGAAAAATGGTTCTAAGAAGGAAGTTGATAGCAATTCAGGCCTACTTCAACAAAGAAGAAAAATTCCAAATAAACAATCTAACAGTGCACCTAAAGAACTGGAAAAAGAAGAACAAACAAACCCCAAACTCAGTAGAAGGAAGGAAATAACAAAAGCAGAAATAAATGAAATAGAGACTTAAAAAAATAGAAAAAATCAATGGAACCAAGAGCTAGTTCTTTGAAAAGATAAACAAAACTGACAAACCTTTAGCTAGACTCACCAAGAATAAAAGAGAGAGGGCTTAAATAAATAAAATCAGAAATGAAAGAGGATAAATTACAATGGGCACCTCAGAAATACAAAAGATTATAAGAGAATACTATGAAAAGCTATACACAAACGAACTGGATAATCTAGAAGAAATGGATAAACTCTTAAAATCATACAACCTTCCAAAACTGAGTCAAGAAGAAATAGAGAATCTGAATAGACCAATCATCATTAAGGAGATGGAAACAGTAATCAAAAATCTCCCAAAAAATAAAAGTCCAGGGCCAGACGGCTTCCCTGGTGAATTCCACTAAACATTCAAAGAAGACTTAATACCTATCCTTTTCAAACTCTTCCAAAAAATTGAAGAGGAGAGGAAGCTTCCTAGCTCATTCTACAAAGCCAACACTACCCTGATACCAAAACCAGATAAGGACAACACAAACATTGAAAATTAAAGGCCAATATCACCAAGGAACATCGATGCAAAAATCCTCAACAAAATACTAGCAAATCGAATACAACAATACATTAAAAAGATCACACACCATGGTCAAGTGGGATTTATTCCAGGGATGGTTCCACATCCACAAATCAATCAACGTGATACACCACATTAACAAAATGAAGAATAAAAATCACATGATCACCTCAATAGATGCAGAGAAAGCATTCGACAAGATACAGCATCCATTTATGATAAAAACTCTGAATAAAATGGGTATAGAAGGAAAGTACTTCAACATAATAAAGGCCGTATATGACAAACCCACAGCTAATATCATTCTCAATGGAGAAAAACTGAAAGCTATCCTTCTAAGAACAGGAACCAGACAATGATGCCCACTTTCGCTGCTCTTATTTAACATAATATTGGAAGTCTCAGCCAGAGCAATGAGGCAAGAAAAAGAAATAAAAGCAATCCAAATTGGAAAGGAATAAGTGAAACTGTCACTATTTGCAGATGACATGATTTTACATATAGAAAATAGAAAACCCTAAAGAATCCACTAGAAAACTTTTAGAAATAATAAATGAATACAGTCAAGTTGCAGGATACAAAATCAACATACAAAAATCAGTTGCATTTCTATACACTAACAATGAAGCAGCAGAAAGAGAAATTAAGATATAATCCCATTTACAATTGCAACAAAAAGAATAAACATTGTTGAAAGAAACTGAAGACAACACAAAGAAATGGAAAGATCTTCCATGCTCATGGATGGGGAGAAGTAACATAGTTAAAATGTCCATACTTCCTAAAGCAATCTATAGATTCAACGCAATCCCTATCAAAGTTCCAACAACATTTTTCACAGAAATAGAACAAAGAATCCTAAAGTTTATATGGAAGAACAAAAGACCCTGAATAGACAAAAGAATCCTGAGAAAAAAGAAAAATCTAGAGGTATCACAGTCCCTAATTTCAAAATATACTACAAAGCTAGTGTAATCAAAACAGCATGGTACTGGTACAAGAACAGACACACAAATCAATGGAACAGAATCAAGAGCCCCCAAATAAACCCACACATCTACGGACAGCTAATTTTCAACAAGGGAGCCAAGAACATACAATTGAGAAAGGAAAGTCTCTTCCATAAATGGTGTTGGGAAAACTGGACAGTCACATGCCTAAGAATCAAAGTAGACCATTATCTTACACCGTGCACAAAAATAACTCAAAGTGGACTAAAGGCTTGAATGCAAGATCTGAAACCATTAAACTTCTTGAAGAAAACATAGGCAGTATGCTCTTCAACATCGGTCTTAGCAACATATTTTCAAATACGATGTCTCATCGGGCAAGGGAACAATAGAAAAAATAAACAAATGGGACTACATCAAACTAAAAAGCTTCTGCACAGCAAAGGAAACAATCAACAAAATGAAAAGACAACCTAACAATAAGGAGAAGATATTTCCAAATCATTTATCCAATAAGGAGTTAATATCCAAAATATACAAAGAACTCATACATCTCAACAACAAAAATTTAACAACCCAATTTAAAAATGGGCAAAAGATCTGAACAGACATTTCTCCAAAGAAGATATACAGATGGCCAACAGGCACATGAAAAGATGTTCAACATCATTAACTATCAGGGAAATGCAAATCAAAACTACACTAAGAGATCACCTTACACCCATTAGAATGGCAAAAATAACCAGAACGAAATAACAAATGTTGGAGAGGTTGTGGAGAAAAATTAACCCTCATACACTGCTGGTGGGAATGCAAACTGGTGCAGCCACTACAGAAAACAGTATGGAGATTCCTCAAAACATTAAGAATAGCTCTACCATATGATCCAGCTATTCCACTGCTGAGTATTTATCCAAAGAAAATGAAAATGCAAATGCATAAAGATACATGCATCCCTATGTTCATTGCAGAATTATTCACAATAGTCAAGACAACCCAGGTGCCCATCAAGGGATGAACGGGTAAAGAAGATGTGGTATTTTTATACAACAGAATACTACTCAGCCATAAGAAACGATGAAATCCGGCCTTTTGGGACAACATGGTTGGACCTTGATGGTATTATGCAAAGTGAAATAAGTCAGAGGGAGAAAGTCAAATACTGTATGATCTCACTCATAAGTGGAAGATAAAAACAACAACAAACAAACACATAGAAACAGATTGGATTGGTGGTTACCAAAAGGGAAGGGAGGAGGGAGGTGGGCGAAATGGGTGATTAGGTGTACGTGTGTGGTGATGGGTGGTAACTAGTCTTTGGGTGGTGAACATGACGTAATCTACACAGAATTTGAAACATATTACAATGTACACCTGAAATGTATATAATGTTATAAATCAATGTTATGGCAATAAAATAAATAAATTAGGGGAAGAAAAAGAAAGGCAAAAAGAAAACAGACAAAAGAGAGGAAAGTTGGCATATGTGTTAGCTCAGGGCAAATCTTCCTCAAGCAAAAAAAGGAAGATTGGCAACAGATGTTAGCTCAGGGCCAATCTTCCTCAGCAAATAAATAAACACATAAAAACTCAATTCCAGAAATATTTTCTGGCTCAGGATCTATACCATTTTCATTTGATTGAAAGCAAATTACTTTTTTTCACTTAAAAAAAAAATCCAAAGTCTTTACCGTGATCTATTAAGCCTTAAATGATCTGACCTCGTCTACCTCTCTGTTTCTCAGACCTCATTTTCCACCATTGTCTCTGTCCCACTCAGTCACTTTCAGCTACACTGGCCTTCCTGTTGTCTGTTAAACACACAAAATTTATTTACCCCTTTCCCAGTTATCAATTCATTGCCTCTCAGCACTAAATCCACACTTCTTTACCCTGCTGTGTGATACTAGAGCTTAACCCTTTATTATTTTATTTACTTGTTTGTTTTCTGAGGAAGGCTGGCCCTGAGCTAACATCCATGCCCATCTTCCTATACTTTATATCTGGGACACCTGCCACAACACAGTAGGTCTGCACCTGGGATCCAAACCGGTGAACCCCAGGCCGCCAAAGTGGAACATGCGAACTTAACCACTGCGCCACTGGGCTAGCCCCAGCTTGACCCTTTAAACATTTCTCCTTTGCCAGCTGGCTCAGTGTCAACAAAGAGGCTTTGTCAATAGAGAGCACTGAAGGGACGCTGCGAGGCCACTGCAGAATCAAGAGTTTCTTCTGAATTTTAGTGTGTTGTTTTAGGCACACTAGCCAGTGGAGTGATATGTAAGGGCCTGGTATTGCTCATCTCAGCAGCCTTTGCAGACCAGCTCCGGCCTGCTATGGCCCTCCAGCAAGTCTCTCCGCCACCCAGCAGGCCAGGTGAATGAGGCAGCTCTGGCCACGCCCTCCAGCCAGTTTGCTTAGCACCGGCAGGCAGTGTGCTCCTACGGCAGGCATGCCTCTCCAAGAAGAGATGAGTCTGCCTTGAGGTGAATGGTGGGGAGAGCTCTTCCAGGTTCTTAATCCCTTCCTGAGTCACTCTCCCTCAGCTCTTGAGGTAGGAGCTGCTTTTTGCACTTGCCACTTCTGGTTTGATAGCTAACCACCTTTTATAAGTTACAATTCTTTGTATTAAAATTTTCTGGTTCAATTTGCCGGTGTGGTTTCTGTCTCCTGAGTGGACCTTAATAGAATTGGGACTCGGGGTGGCCTGAAGAGACAAACTCTCAAAGATGGGATCTGAGAATGGGTTGGGTATGTGTTTGGGTTTGAGGGCAGTGGTGAGTTCCTTGAAGCTGGAAAATCAGCTGCTAGTTATCGATGACATACAATGACATTGCAGTTCATTAAATTATCACCTGTGGCTGACTGGGATGAAGTGCTAATTAAAGCAAACGCCTTGGGGGCCCAAGTGGCTGCTGCACTGGATTGTTATGGCGGTAGCAGTGACAACAAGGACTGTGGTGTGGAATTGATTTTCCCCGAGTGCACGGCAGCACTTACAGAAAGAAAAAGATAAGCTCAGGATCACAGTCTGGGGATCAGAGAGCTTCCATGCTCATCCGAATATAATCTCTTATTTCTTGTAACCACAGGGCCAGTATTGCTAAATATCAAACACAGGACTTAACTGTGCAAGTGGCTGAAATACAATAGCAGTTGAATTCGCAGATTTTACAAGTTTTACGTAAAAGTTAGGAGGTTGACTGAGAAGTAATGAGACTCCGAAACCTGGAATGGGGAAGTCTGGTAGGATTCAAATGAATTGAGAATCTCAAATCTCCAAGTCACTGTGACCATCCTTTGACAATACAAGTAGGTCAGACGAGCCTTCCTTTGCTGGAAAACCCTGTGACAACTTCACCCGGGGCAGATGCCTTGAAAGGGATGCTGATTCTCCTCACGACCCACTAGGTCTACAACTTGGGTCAAATCTCAGTATATTTCAGGAACTCGATACACAGTATGACCCAGGAGGAAATGGCTTATACACTAAAAGAATTGCAAGACTTTTCTAATATATGTTGGCAGAAACCTGGGGAATGTGTGTAGGAGTGGATTCTAAGCGACTTAGACCAAGGAGAGAGGAATATAGCACCATATCAGACAAATTAATTTATACGTGTGCACTTACTAGAGATCTCAGATTTCATATTTTAAATTGTACAGCTAGATGTGGCTCTAACATATTATTTGGCTGACTGACACTTGAACCCAACAGTGTTATCTACTTAATGAGAGTGAGATGCCATAGCTTCCGTGGTCTGATGTGGAGGAAGGAATCCAAAGGCTTAGGAAGATAGGAACGTTGATGTGGATTTATCATGTGTAACATGCATACCCATCCCCAACCACATCCCCTGAGAAGGCTCAGAAGACCCTCCCTTCACTAAGATTTTGAGAAATAAATTAGTGAAGGAGTACGTGCATCCTTTAAAAGCTCTATGGTTGCTCTCATTTATAGACTAGATATGACCATGGGAGGTGCTACTCTGATTTCAGTGAGGCTGATGAAATCCTGGAGTAACAGAGGCCAAGAGGCAGCACGTAACTGCCCAAGACAAAGTGGACACATTTACCATAAGAGCCAGCAGGAACAAAGGTCATCAGAATGCTTTGGCCCACGGGGATCTCAAGTGGTGATTAACTGATCACATACTAACAAAATAAACAGTCAGCCTACTAAAATATTGCTGGGTCTTTAGCAGGAATCAACACTATGACCCATGGCCAAATCCAGCCCTCCACCTATTTTTGTAAATGAAGTTTTATTGGAACGCAGCCACACCCATTCATCTGCATGTCGTCTGTGGCTGCGTTCCTGCCACAACAGGAGAGCTGAGTAGTTGTGGCAGAGACTGTTTGGTCTGCAAAGCCTAAAATATTTGCTTTCTGGCCCTTTTCAGAAAAAGTTTGCCATCTCTGATCTATAGAACTGAAAAACTTCTAGATCTGTTGGTTCAAGATCTGGTTTGAGTCACTGCAATGCAGAGTCATGGCCTCTCACCCAGTTTCCAGTCCTAAGCCAATCCACAGATCCAGAGTCCCTTGGTTGAAGGAGGGGGACTCTGCAGCACTGCCCCAAGTATAGCAAGTCCTCTCTAAGACTTCCCTGAACCGATCTGTAGTGATTTACTGGAGTGACTGGGCCCTGGAGAAAAGGAAAGACCCAGACTACTACGGGATCACTAGACATGGGCTCTGAAGTGATGCTAATTCCTAAGGACCCAGAACACCACTGTGTGCCACCAGTCAGAGTGGGGGCTCATGGTGCTCGGGTGATACATACCTCACAGAACTGTTTCTGATCAAGGAACTAATTTTACAGCAAAGGAAGTGTAGCAATAGGCTCATGCCCGTGGAATCTTACCACAATATCCCATCACCCCAAAACAGCTGGCTGAATTGAAAGGTGCAATGGCTTACTGAAAATTCAGTTACAGTATCAAGTGTGAGACAACACCCTGAAAGGGTGGGGTCTGTCTGACAGGCTGCACTATACGCTTTGACTCAGAGACCATTGTATGGTGCTGTCTCCCAGAGAGTCAGAACAAATGTATCTGGGAATCAAAGGGTGGAAGTGAGAGCAGCTGCTATGACTACTACACCTGAAAAAACAGCAGCAGCGTTGTTCGTTTCCCATCCAGCAACTGTGAGCTCTTCTGGTTTGGAGGTCTCAGTTCCCAATGGGGGAATGCTTCTATCAAAGACACAACAATGATTCCAATGATTTGGAAGATGAGACTGCCACTTGGCCATTTTAGGCTCCTTATGCCACTGAACCAACAGGCACAAAAGAGTTACTCTACTGGATGGAGTGATTAATCACAATTGCCATAACGGTGACTCATCCTCTCCCCAGTGGGATTCATCCAGATTTATTCAGTCCTCACTGGAGACTTGAGTGAGGCAGCAAGACGGGGGCCACTCCTAGGAGCTTGGGGAATCTGCCTGCAAGTCCAGCTGAAACTTCTTCTGTGGAGAAGAATTATCTTCTCTGCATTTACAATTAACATTGGGGAGCCAGAGCGGAGGCAGTCAATCTCCTCAGAATCTTTAAATCTCTTGTTCTAAGACTATGAAAACTCTTCCTGATTTGAAAATACTGGAAGAATGAAGTAGCAAGCTCAATGCCCCAGGCTTCTGATGAGGACCAAATTAGACAGCACGTGTGAGAGAACTCTGAAATATTATCAAGTGCGTACCACCCACCCCACAGTTAGACAATGTTATCCTGGCTGTAGAGAGAGAAAACAAGAACAATAAATGTTTATTATATGAAAGGAAAGCAAAGAGGGTTAGCAGGAGGAAGCCCTGCCCCAGACACTAACTTCCCAGTGCAAGGGAGGAAGACTCTAAGTAAGAACTTCCAAACGTCAGTCAAGCCAAAACCTCACACTTGAAAGCCCCTTTAACAGGTAGTGATGAATGCTGTACATGAAGAAACCCAAGCAGAAGAGGATGATCATGAAGGACAAGGTGATGAGGGTATAGAGGGCCGTTCGTTTCTCCATGCTGCCCTGATGAGGCAGATAAAGGGTGCAGGGCAGGCCTCGGGGCTGCAGTGAATGACGGTGTGGCTCACCATTGGCAGTGGTTGGTACATGAGAAGGAATAAAAGCACACCCTGGGCCCCGACCTGCAGCAGGAAGTAAAGGAGGTACAAAAGGGAAAGCATCTTCTCCTGGGGGAGGTTCAGATGGACTTTGGAGAGCGGTCTTGCTCCTGGATTCCCACCATGGAGCCCTCCTCCGCCTCACCTGCTACCGACTCCTCTGACTTGAACTTGATCTGCTTATGCCGAATCTGAGCCATGAAGAATTCCATGAGGAAGAAGAGGGATAGGAAGATAAAGAAAAAGAAGTACCAAATTCCCACTACAGGACTGCTAAACCTTCTTTCAAAACACTCAGTCAAACAAGCATAGGTGATGTTGCCATGGCACTGGAAATGTTCATGGATGGAGGACCAGGGCATGCGGACCGTGTACAACACCATTCCATACATGGCGATGAAGCCAAACCACAGATGTCACCCGACGTAGCAGCCAGACTTGTCACCGGCCACAGAGTGCAACACAGGGATCAGTCCAGCCACCGCTGCTGCAGCCATCTCCTCAGACTCTCAGGGGACAATGGAATCCGAGACTAAGAGAATGCTCACTGATGGCACCTCAGGAAAGAAAGGAAAGGAAAGAGAAGGACGCAGGGTCAGAACGGGAGAGCGGGTGCCAAGAACGCTAAGCACATCCGAGAAGACTGCTCGAGTGTGGATCCGCACCAGCAGTCAGTATCCTATCTTTACACACAAGCAGTATCTGCACTCCCATGACGCGGTTATTCCTCTCTCCACGTTTCAGCCATGATAAAGGCCGTCCACCTCTGGACACGCTCAGCCACATTATAATTACACATGTCCGTCTCATCTCTCCTGCTGCATTATAAGCTTCTGGAGATCAGGAATGAGACTTTATTCACCTTTACAATGCCCTCATCATCCAGCATAGACCATTACATATAATAAGGACCTATTCAGACTAGATAAACGAATGAAGGAAGGAACAAATACGTAAATTGAACAATTCTGGTTGTGTCTGGCTGTTCTAGAAGCCCTACGGCAATCTCTATACTTTGTATCTTTGCCAGGAAATTCCCTAAGACGATAGAGAAAAGGAGTGGAACATCCCCTTTTCTTTCTTACACATGACTTTATTTCATCCATAACTCTTCAGATGGTATCTATCACCACACTTTATTTATAATAATAATGAAAATATTGACCACTTATGACTGGCTAAATACGGCAAGCCCTGTGCTAGTAGTTTAGATACATTACCTTTACAGAAGGATAAAACATTTTAAATATTTGTTTTTGCTTAATTTGGGTAATTGTCAGTGTTTGTCCTCTCTTACATACGTTCTTATAAATGATAGGGACCAATCATTTAACTTGAGGTTTATAATATTTAATAAATGCTTTGGGTTGTTTTATTACAGTAAGATATACATAACACAAAATTTACCATCTTGACCATTTTAACTGTCCAGTTCTGTGGCATTAAGTACATTCATATGGCTGTGCAACCATCACCACCATCCAGCTCCAAAACTATTTCATCTTCCCAAACTGAAATTCTGTACCCATTAAACAAACAATAACTGCCCATCTTCCCCCCTCTTTCCAGCCCCTGGAAACTACCATTCTACTTTCTGTCTCTACAAATTTGACTACTCTGGGAACCTCCTCCAAGAGGAATCATACCATATTTGTCCTTTCGTGTCTGGCTTATTTCACCTAGCATAATGTCTTTAAGTTTCATCTACGTTGTAGCATGTGCCAAAATTTCCTTCTTTTCTGGCTGAATAATACTCCACTGTGTGTACGTGCCGTCCCACACTGTGTTTCTCCATTCATTTATCAATGGACATTCGCGTTGTTTCCACCTTTCAGCTACCGTGAATAAAGCTGCTATGAGCATGAGTGTACAAATATGTTTGAGTCCCTGTGATCACTTCTTGTGAGTAGATGACCAGAAGTAGGACTGCTGGATCATGTGGTAATTCTGCGTTTGATTTTTTTGAGGAATCTCCACACTGTTTTCCACAGTGCCTTTGCCATTTTATATTCCCACCAGCAATGCACAAGCGTTCCCATTTCTCCATATCCTTGCCAGCACTTGTTATTTCTTGGGTTTAAAAAAAAAAAACGCTTTGGATTTTATTGAAAAATAGTCACAGCTAGCACTTGAAAGTCTCTTTAAAAGATCAGCAATATTTCTAAATTACCCCCAAGTATCAGGTCACATTTGAACAGTCCAAACATAGCAATCACGGGAGGCAGCCTCCAGAGTGAACTGGTGGATGCAGGACTGCACGGTCGGCCTGCATGGAGGGTGGACCAGCATAGAGCTGAAGGCATAGATGGGAACATGGGGCAACAATGCAGACATGGAGCGCCCACTATGCGCCAGGCACTCTGCTATCAACCAACAGTTATGCCTTCATTGTCTCATTTATTCCTTAGAACAACTTTGAGATGGGTATAAATATTCCCAATTTTCTATCGAGATAGGAACGATAAAAGAACTGAGAACAGACAAGAAAACTGGGATTTAGAATGCTTAAGTGACTGCCCCACAATCACGCAGCCGAGTAAACGGAGGCACCAGGATGAGAACCAGAACTGTCTTTAACTTGGCAGCCTGAATTTTGGACTTTGCCTGCTTCACAAGTTCGTGGCCCGAGTTGACAGGGAAGAAAGGGGAGAGCCACGGTGGGTCCCCACTCTCACCTGCCAACTCTCGTGAAAAATTAAATCGTTGGTGTCCTGGCCCACAGCTCTTTGCTTTTCTTCCTTCAACAATTTGAGCTTTGTGGCTCAAATTAAAGAGCACATCTCCAACAACATGAGTCAAACGGTGACTCAAAGCCTGCCTTCTCACGCAGCAGCCCGGCTTCTCCGGAACGGATCCTGTGTGGACGCCCATGTCCCGGCTTCTGTCGCCGCAGCTCTGAAGCGCCACCTGTTGTCTCCTCTCCCGCTGAGGCCTCCTGTTCCAACTGACGCCTCTCCTTCCTCACCAACTGCTCCACTCTTTAGACCCTCTCTCCCAGCTAGCTGCCCATTGGCTACAGCACCTGCCTATCTTCATGGTCTGTCCAATCATCACTCTCAGAAAAGCAGATGTCGGAGCACCTTCCAATCAAGTCTCCTATCTTTAGAAGGGAGAGTTTTAATGGGGTCAGGCGCTTGCTTTGAAGATTGAGCCTAGGCCCTGTTGAAATTTCTATCCGAATCTATCCTTTTCCTTTTCTCCGTTCCTGGATTCAGATACCCCAATAGTCTGAAGCTAGAACGGCTGATTAGCCTAGATTAGCTGATTCGAAAAGGATTATCTGGTACCTTTCCCGTCCTTTTCAAACCTCCACTCCCCTCCCACGCTTTCATCGCATTTAAACTGGGAAAAAAAAAAAAAAAAAAACAGAAATCGTCAGCCAGTAAACTCCCTCATTTTCCGCGTGAGTCCCAGATGCCATCCCGAGGCCTTCCCTGGGATCAGGGACCCTGTCCCATTAGTCAGCCCCTCTCCCCTGAATCCTCAGTTTCTGCCGCTTTACGGAATTCTTCCCATCAGCATCCTGTTGCCCCTACCTGCCTTCAACACACTCTCTCTGCTCTTCCTCATAGCCAAGCTCCATGAAAGCGATGACCGTCTACCCACACTGTCTACCCCTCCTCACTGCTGCTGCGTCACCCCCTCCTATGTGGGCAAGTCAGAATCTCCATCTCCAGCAGAAGAATGATGTGCTTGCTTTAAATCAAGCAACAGGAACTCACTGTTTTCCTTTTGGCTTGCCTGAAATCTCAGAGCTACATGTCCAATTATAGTAATTTTATTAGACCAGGTTCATGGTATATTTATTTTCCTTTCCTGATATTTTTTGTTTTAATTTTATGGTTTGATACCATAGGTCATATTGTAAGCTACTATAAATTCTTTGGAGCTAAAATTTCTAAATAGACAAGAAAAGAAACACCTGGATCAATTTGTGTTCAATTCAAAGAGCAATTTCAAAGGAATGATGACATAAATTAAGGTCAAAATATGAAAAAAAAAGTAGTCTGCAGTCATTTAGCTGTAAATCCTCAGTGCTTGGCCTACAGGAGATCTCAATAAATGCTTGTTGAATGTGTGAGTGACAAACCCAATGCTAAGAGAGGAAAACACTGCGAAGTTTTACACGCTTGATAAACACAACATTGCTTCCCTATGTGTGGCCCCATCAACCACTAGAGAAGTGGATAGAAAAGTGAAAACAGTGACACATTGGAATGGCAGAGTCGTAGGTGGATTTCTTTCTCTTTCATTTATTTTAATATTTTCACAATGAATAAAAATGAGAGTGGGGATGTGGTACATACTCTCTGATACAATTACACATCCTGGTGTTTCATTTGGCAGAAGGTGTGGTTTGGGTTACCTATTGCTGGAAATCAAACCACTTCA
The DNA here is from genome assembly GCF_021613505.1 of Equus quagga. Lineage (NCBI taxonomy): Eukaryota > Metazoa > Chordata > Mammalia > Perissodactyla > Equidae > Equus > Equus quagga. Next base: position 57,565,593 of record NC_060267.1, read on the forward strand.
ACTCTTCGTGACTTCAAACAGCAGTGACTGATTCATTTCTAAGGATTCTGTGCGTCAGAAGTCTGGGCAGGGCCTGGTTGGCTGGTCCTTCTGTTCCAGCTGGGGTCAGCAGGGGCGTCTCAGGAAGTTGCGATCAGATGGCAGCTGGGCTGAGATGGAAGGTCCAAGAAGGCTTCACTCACATGTCAGGTGTTCAGCTCCCCAACATGGCCTCTCACTGCTTATGCCACCTCATTCCTCGTACCTTATCTCCAGCTTCTTGACTACATGGCAGCTGGCTCCCCCAGAGAGAAACTGCACTGCTTGTCAGAGGCTAGCCTAGGAAGGCACACAATGTCACTCTGCCATCTTGGACTCACTCGAGGGGAGGGGTACCTCCTGATGAGAGGAGAAGCAGGGTTTTGTTGCAGAAATCATGTGAGATGGAAGATACAGTTGTGGTTGTCTTTGGAAAACAGTCTGCCGTTGGGTGTTTAAATGATGTTTCATTCCAAAAGTTATAAAGAAGCCCCTTTTAACGTACTCCTACTTAGCACGCAGCCTGGTGGAATAGACTCTAAGGATAGTGGAACGTAAAACCCTGAGCGTTTATTTTAATCATCTCAATTGAAATGAACAAAGAAATGAGCAGCAGCAGGGGTCTCGAGCAGGTGCAAGGGTAACCTGAGGCACATCCAGAGGCGATGAGCCTGGCTACGGTGGCATCCTTGATGAGGACCAGCTGACTTCATCTGCCCATTATGGGCTCCTGAATCCGTGGTTCCCAAGGTTCCCACTGGTGCCCAACTGACCCATTTCTCTCTCTTTCTCTCTCTCTCTCTCTCTCTCTCCAGCATTACTTGGAGGTTTTATTTTTTTCATTTGGAATTTTTTTATTGTGATAATATATATACAACATAAAATTTACCTTTTTAACCATTTTTCAGTGGCGTTATGTACATTCATGTTGCTGTACAACCATCACTACCATCATCTCCAGAACTTTTTCATCTTCCCAAACTGAAACTCTATACCCATTAAACACTCACTCTCCATTCCATCTCCCCTCAGTCCCTGGCAAGCACAACTCTACTTTCTGTCTCTGTAAATTTGAGCACTCTAGAAACCTCATACAAGTGGAATCATACAGCAATTGTCCTTTTGTGACTGGCTTCTTTCACTTAGCATAGTGTCCTCAATGTTCATCCTGTTGTAGCATGTGTCAGAATCTCCTTTTTTAAGGTTGAATCATATCCTGTTGTATGTATATACCACATTTTGTTTATCCATTCATCCATCAGTGGACACTTGGGTCACTTCCACCTTTTGGCTGTTGTGAATAATGATGCCATGAACGTGGGTCTATATATATTAAAAATGGTTTTTAGGGGCCAGCCCAGTGGCGTACTGGTTAAGTTCACAGGCTCTGCTTTGGTGGCTCGGGGTTTGCAGATTCAGATCTCAGGCATGGACCTACACATCATTTATCAAGGCATGCTGTAGTGGCATCCCATACATAAAATGGAGGAGGATTGGCACAGATGTTAGCTCAGGGCCAATCTTCCTTACACACCCCCACACACACACACCACACACACACACACAAACCCTAAAATCCTTAAAAAAAAAAAAAAAGCTTTTTAAAGGATAATTAGTTAAGTCAACTAACATTTGTTGAGCATCTACCATGAGCCAGATGCTGTGCCAGGTGCCAGGGCCACAACAGTAAATAAGACCCAAGACGTCGGTAGCAGCCTCCCAGAGCTCACAGCCTGAAGGGGAGACAGAGAGGCCGGAGGCGATTTCAGCATGGGGAGATGACTGTTAGGACAGGGACAATGGGTGCACTGTGACCACATGGGCTGAGTACCCAGCCTAATCTCCAGATGAAGACTTTCCGGGTTGTGTCACTTGGAACCTGAGATCTGAAAAATGAGTCTAGTACAAGAGTGTGGGGCAGAAAAAAGTGGGCAGAGCAGCCTGGGCGGTAATCCAGAGGTGTCTGGGTCAGAAAATGTAAAAAGTGGGGTTGGCAGGCAACGAGGCTGGAGAGAGGAGCAAGAGCCAGAATGTACAATGAGGCCCTTGGGAGCCTGTTATAATGTTTGAGTTTGTCCTAAAAATAAATCATTGAAACGTTTCAAGTAGAGAGGTGACGCGATCGATTTTACATTTCACACAATCAACCTGTCTGTGGTGTGAGAGTGGATTGAACCGAATGGAGGCAAAAGGACAGAGAGGAAGCTACTGTTAATATCCAAGCTGTAAAGGGTGGAGGCCTGAACTCATGGGAAGTGGGGAATGTATACAAGGGACATCTAGTGGCTGATTGAATGTAGGAAGTGAGGGAAAAGGTGGCATCCAGGAAAAAGAACCATGGGTAGTTATTAAACAGGTAGCTTAAGCATAAAGAGAGGTGCAGTAAAATATCGAAAATACAGAGTAGGGGTGTGGTACTGACGTTTAGTTCTTCTACCGAGGGTCTGGGGGTTTATCCCTGTCTTGGTCTGTTCAGATCCTCCTTTTCCATCAGTCAGACTCGTTGTAGCCTGCTCGACCTCTTCCACGACCCACATCAAAAGAGCTACCATTTTCACAGCATGACCTATGTCCTGCAACTCTCAACAGTCTGTTATGGACGAAATTGTGTTCCCCCCAAATGTATATGTTGAAACCCTAACCCCTAATGTGACTGTATTTGGAGATGTGGCCCATAAGGAGGTAAGAAAAGCTAAATGAGGTCATAAGGGTGGGGTCTTCATCTGAGAGGGCTGGTGTCCTTGTAAGAAGAGGAAGAGATGCCAGAGATCTCTCTCTCTGCACACTCACAGAGATGAGGCCACGTGAGGACAGCAAGAAGGCAGCTATCTACAAGCCAGGCAGAGGGGCCTCACCAGAAACCAACCCTCCTGCCACCTCGGTCTTGGACTTCTGGCTTCCAAAACTGTGAGAAAATAAATGTGTGTCCTAAACCAAGGCCACCAGGTGGTGTTTTGGTGAACCATCTGTGGTTTTTGCTGTGGCAGCCCTAGCAAACCAACACACAGTCTTAAGAGGTAGGTATCGTCATCCCAATTTATAGATGAAGAAACTGAGGCTCAGAAAGTTTGACTTGACTGAGATCCCACAGATAGTAAGCACTCATCCTCTGCACTCCAGTGCAGGCTTCCTTATATCAAGCCTTTGTTTATGCAGAGAACTGTCTGGACTTACCCTGGAAGAAGCAAGTATTTACCAACCCTATTTCTGCGACCCCAGCTGCTGCTCTTCCTCTAGTCTGCTGTGCAGACCCACGGAATGATGGAGGTTCAGGGCCCGCTCTGAAAAACTACCCCAGCCAGCCTTCCCATTCTCAGAGCTGCAGAGATCTGCTGCCCTGCTCCGTCCTCCTGCCACAGCGGGGGGTTCCAGGGGCTGTAAACTGCTCAGCAGGGGCAGAGCTCCTTCCTGGCCGTTTCTGAGCCCATGAGACTCCCGCACTTCGCTGCCTTCTGCACCTGCAGCGCTACTCGCCGGTAAGGAGGAGCGTCTTCCGATTTAAGTGTCGCTAGTCTTCTCTGTGTGAGCTATCGGAGCTTCTTATAGCCTGTTTAAAGTAGCTGGACATGGGCCCATGGAAGCAATTTCTGAAGTTGTAGTTTCAACCAGATGAAACTGCTTTTTTATAGGTCAAAAGTGATCAAATATCAACAATGTCACAAAGGCAGCTGGCCCTCACCCCTCTCCTATCCATTTGGGAGCTTCTGGACGCCCAGGACTCATGCCGCCCTCCGATTGCTCGGGTCCGTAACTTGTTCCTACCACCCACACCAGGGGTGTGCCAGCTCTGGACAGAGACAGAGCCTGGGAGAGAAGTCCACAAAGGAAAAGAGATGAAATGGTCAGGGGGGTGCAAGGAGGGCCACAGAGACCAGGCAAGGGGAGAATTTCAGAGGCTCTGACCTGGAGGATTCCTCCCTCCCTGAGGCTGTTCTGACCACTGCATTTCTGGAGTGCCTCCCTCAGGAAGGCACTGGGAGCCACAATGACCTCACCACCCCTATCCCTGGCCTCGTGAATGACGTTTGCACACCTGTGTGCTGGTTTGACAATAAAATGAAGCCAAAACAACCATGTCACCATTCTTGTCAAAGCTGGCCCAGCCTTTGTGGCTGGTAGATTGCATTTGGCAAATGTTGGCAGAATTTTGTCTGAAAGACTTTGCAGTTCAAGACAAGAACAAGGGAAGTTCAAGGTGAGCAAAAGCCTCTCACCCCCTGTTACGGAGATGGTCTGATAAGGCCCTCGGCTGTGGGCCCGTGGGGGTGTCCCACTGTGGGCTGGACTAGACCCACAGGTGTAGATGAGCTGAAGTTTAAGGGACAGGGAGGGGCCATGGTTTGAGTCAGCCTTTCCTGGATGGCTGCTGGCTGACTTGGAGCAGGCTGCTGGGGGCAGGGCTCTCAACAGGGGTACTCTCCGCATTTGGGGTGGAGCTTTCCATGAATGGGGCAGTTGGTTAGCCTCCCTGGCCTGGAAGAACTAAATGCCAGTAGGCATCAGGACTGCCCCCAAGTCCAGGGCTGGGAGCTGAAGGCAGTTCCCAGTGCTAATGAACTCTGAACTGAAAAGAGATGTTTCCATAGAACGGCCGGCCCCTCTCAATGCAGTCTTTAGCTGGACTCCACCTTCCTAGCTGTGACTCATCTGGTGTTGACAACCACAGGAGGAGGGAGAGGTGGCCGGAAAGGAGTTTGAGAAGAGAAATGCAGGGACTGTGGAGTCTCCAGCCCAGCTCCAGGCAGGGGACCGTCCAGAAGAGAAACCGATGACAAATAGGAGGAAACACAATCAGTGGGTCAAACCCAACACCTGAGGCCAAGGTCACAACCTGTTGTTTAGGAGAAAGAGAAAGAAGGAGGGAAGAGGTCCATGGGCAACCGTAGGGCCCAGCAAAGACCTCAAAAGCACAAGAACCCGTGCTCCAGGGGCAAGTCCCTAACCTTGGGACCCCCAGGAGATAGGAAGCCCACATCCAGGTACTGAGAAAGTGGGCTGAGAGTGGGGAAGCAATGTTGGCGCTCTGGGCACGAGAACTCAGGGGTTCCAGGTGACCTCCATCATCTCAAGAACAGGTCTCTGATGAGAGCAGGTGTTTCAGAGGACGTCTCCTCACTCCCTTACTCTGGAGGCCAGCACATACATGGGCCTGAGCAAAGTGAGGGGTGGCTGCCATGGAAGCAGACTGATCAGACAGCAGCAGAGGTGGATGGTGGGAAGTTGGGGGAGGTGGTACCAGGCTGCAGTGTCAGGTGGAGGCCCATCCTGTGTGTGGTGAGGCAGACACCCTGGAAACCGTCACATTGCCCCACCCATAAGAAGTGGTTAACACTCCTCAGACCACCTCGCCAAAGATACAAAGTAGCGGGGGGTTTAACACCAGTTCACGTGAGGTCATTATTTTGTTCTCTATGGCATCCCCAGGGCCTAGAGGAGCTAAATAAATAAATAAATAATAAGTAATAATCCCCTTTGGCCAAGAAAGGTATTTAAGATGATGTATTTCACAGTGCCCTAGCTTGAATTAAACAAAATCATGCCACACATTGAGCCAGAAGTAAACCAGGTCACCAAGAGGCAGGAGTGTGTACTCCGATGAATAGAGGACCCTGCCAGCAGCCAGAAGGAAGTCATAAACCGACTATCTACAAAAATTCCAGGGTTATCACAATGGGGATGACAGAGTGCTGAGAGGCCTGAAGACCCAGGGTTGGATCCTCAAGGGGAATTCCTTGTCTTGTAGGAGCTGTGGCGAAACCAAGGAGCTAACCAATACCCCAAGTTTAAGAGCAAGTTGGTGCTCACCTAAGAAGGACACCCCCTTGAGCCCCTGAAATGCTCAGGTGGATCATCTCACCTGGAGGACTTGTGGATTATAAGGAACTAGGACATTGCTGACCTGTCACAATGCTGCTCTGGGCATGAGATCATGATCCACTATCAAAAGATGAGCAGTGACAGTACCAGAACGCGTCTCGGATGTTGTTTATCCCTCACAATGCACCCACAAGGCCAGGACCCAAATAGGTCTCCATCTGACCAGTAGATAATGTACAGGGCTCATAGTTATATAGCAGGTAAGAGCAACAACATAGCAAAACCACATGATATGTATACAATTGATATAGCATAACCAGGAGACCATTTTCATGTCATGGCATCATTATGCTGTTTGAGTGGATACTACTGCTGCAACTGTGGGGGTCCTTGCCAACGACCAAGGGTTGGCATGTGGGAAAACCACAACTATTGCTCTGATGAAGGAACTCACGTCACCATCCTTGATGTGCCGCACTGGCCCTCCCTCAGGATATAGCTGGACATTCTCCCCATCACACCATGTACAGGAGGCAGCAGAAGCAAATAAAAGATGGAACAGACTTGCAGAGAAGCAAATGTGCACGACCGTCTGCAACCTAAGCCAGAGGACATGCTTTCTACCAAAGCAGGAGAAGCGCACAAGAGCCATCAGCAGGAAAAGGGGCATGTCCTCAATTTGACCTCTGTGGCAGCTCAAAATGAAGGGCTGGACGTGGGGGTGGATGTGGACATTACTCCATTAAGTGCTTTTTTTCATTTCACCAGCAGTGGCTATGGGACCTGTGAAGCTGAGGCTCAGCTCCCTGTCTGAGGGAATGGCGGACTCTGGACAGACTATAAGCATCCCATAACCTCAAAGTCACCTTTCCTCTAGGGTGGTTCGGGCAAATCTTCTCGAACTCCAGCAGCACAAGGGAAGGACGGTGGGAGGAGATAGGTGCAGACTGTCAGGAGGAGGTGGGAGTATTGTTTCCTAACCAGCCCCAAAGCCCCAACCTATGGAACCTATGGCGTTCTGAGAGCACAGCCTGCGGCAGACACGGCCATCCTGCCCTTTTTCCATAGGACTAGAACAGCTGGGCACATAGCTGCCCTGAATAAGACCACATTTCCCAGCCTCTCCTGCAGCCAGAAACTTTCTGGTCAAGGGGATGTGGGCAGAAGTGAGGTGAGCACCTTCCAGGTTGTACACTCAAATGGGAAGGCTCTCCCTCCATTCTGCCTTCCCCTCTTCCTGCTGGCTGAAATTCCATCACCAGATGCAGACCAGGACATTCCCCCAGGAACAGGGGAATAAAAAGATAGAAGGAGCCTAGCCCACTGAGGGCTTCATGAAGCAGAGCCTCCATACCAATTTGAACTTTCATGTGCAAAAAAATACAATGTTTAAGTCAACATTCTTCTGGATGTCTTTTGTGTGTGTGTGAGGAAGACTGGCCCTGAGCTAACATCTGTACCAATCTTCCTCTATTTTATGTGGGACGCCGCCATAGTGTGGCCTGATGAGCGGTGCTAGGTCTGCACCCAGGATCCGGGCCTGTGAACCAGGACCACCAAAGGGGAGAGCGCGAACCTAACCACTACACAACTGGCCTCTTCTGGATGTCTTTCGCCCCCAGCCAAATTAATACCAGACCCAAGAACAGGCAACTGGGCAGAGTCAGGTAATTTCAAAGAGCTGAGAGAACACAGACTGAGTGGCTGAGAAAGGTCGAGGACAATATGACTTACAATCTAACGATAAAATTGCTCCCAGGGGAGTGGACCCTTAGCCGCCGCTCTGGAATCCTCCCCGAGAACCAAAAGCCAGCGAGGGGGGAGAGGGACCACGCGGGGCGCCTGGGCCTGCGTTGCTCCTGCCGAGGATCTTGCTGCAACGGCGTCCCAACTGGGCGCCGACCCCCATAGGGAGCTGGAAAGCCTGAGAGCACGACTTGGTGAGCCCCACTCCACTCCAAGAACTGCGAGGGCACAGAAAAATCATGCTAAGGGACACAGCGAGGAAGCCATCTGGCGAACATGAAGGCAGACCAAATAGCCATCACCTGGAAATGGAGACTGTCGAAGTAAGACAGATCCACACAGTCCCGCCTTCCTGAGAGCTGAAGGACGAGCTGCGCCCGGTCGGGAATGCAGACTGGCTTGGCCATCACAGCCCTGACTGAAGGTTCTGGGTTCCTGGTATCTTTCAGCCTAAAGACAGTATAAAAAGCTCGAGGCCTATGCCTCTGGGTACCCCTGGCCTAGAAGATTCTTCACTCTGTGTGGACTGCGGAGAATGATGAACTTCAGGTACGCCTCCACGAGCAGCAAGGATGCACCAGGTAGCCAGATCTAATCACACTGACTAACCTTGATCTCACATATGCCCTTTCCACATCTTGTTTGCCAGTTCCGTACCAAAACATAGAAAAAAGGAGAAGGAAGGAAGGATGGAAGGAAGGGAGGGAGGGAGGAAGGAGAAAAACCTCAGCGGGGACCTCGCGTGCCGGTGCCTGTGCTGCGTGCGCACCACCAGGGGGCGCACTCACCTAGAGTCCATGCTTGATGGCATTTCCTGGGATCGTGCGCCGCGTAGGTCCTGGCCTCAGGGGAGTCCAGCGGTGACGATCACAGGCCCGAACCCCCGTCAGTAGAGATGGTCTGCCTGGCTCACTGCTGGTGAGAGTCCGCGTGCCCTGCCTTGAATTGGGGCTGAGCAGAGAAGGAAGGGAGCCAAAGGGGCTGTGAGACTGGAAGGAAACAAGCAGGGCTCCAGGGCCTGAGGGGGGGCCAGGTCTAGGGCTGCTGAGGGTGTGGGGGAGCAGGGAGAACCTTGCCATCTTCCTCAAAACTGATCTTCAGACTTAATTCTCGTGCGCTCGAAACCGCTGCTCTGTGACCCTGGGTAAAACACCTCGTCTCTCCAGACGCGTTGGCTCTTCTAGAACATGCCCACCTCTCAGGCGGTTGTGAGGAGTAAACGAGATAACCTGGGGGAAGCCTGCCAGGGCTGGCATTGGGTCGGCGCTCAGGAAACACGGGTTTCCTCACGCCCCCTCACCTGGGCCTCGGATGTCTGGAGCTTGTCTGAAAAGCTGTCCTGTACGAACCCAGAGCTACAGCCCGAGGGGCTGGAAGAGATGAGCCGTGGGGCAGAGAGTTTCAGAACACAGGTATCTGGAAGGGGGAGGAGAGGGTGGTGGCCTCCCGGAGCTGCAGTCAGCATTGCCCAGAGTCACTGGCCACTCCTTCCAGCCATCACCCTAGCGCTGGCTTTCCTAAGATTTTTGAGACCTCATACATTAGTCGGCCCTGTGGGAGCTCCACTTCCCCAACACCTGCTTTCCCCTTGGGATCTGACTTCTGTCCCCACCACCCTACTGGGGCTGTGCTTTCATAGGTCACATGGAGCCCCTTAAATCCTCGATCCTGTGGCCTTTCTGAGACTGGTGCCCCACGCAGGGCTGGGCTCAGAGAGCTCAATCTCAGTGAGAGCAAAAGATCTGTCTTCTCTGGCAGTCACCACTTTACCCAGGTGACCACACTTACCCTGATAATAGTGGGGTGGAATGTTGTGGGGTGGCTACACAACCCTGTGACTGGGACTCCTAAACAACACAGAACTGGACCCTTAAAATGGGTGAATTGTATGGTATGTGAATGTATCTCAATAAAGCTGTTAAAATATAAGTAAAATAAATACTAGTGGGAGCAGCCTGATCTGATGGCCTCCTGATGTGATGCCATAGGACGTATGCAGCATCACCTGAGAGGCACTCTTGCCAAAAATGTCAAACTTGAATCAAACCTTTAGACCTCAGTTTACAGGCAGTGTAGGGAATAGAAAAAAAATAATGCTAAGAGACACTGCCAGGAAACTGTCAGTCAAATAGAAAATGTGGGATATTCAATGTCATTTTAAAAACAAAAAAGATGAGGGAACTGTTCTCGACTTAAAGAGACATAAAAACCCCATACAATACGTGAAACTTAAATGAACCCTGGTTTAAGAGAACTAACATTTAGGGACACAATTGGGGAAATTTGAACATGAACTGAATATTAGGGGTTATGGTTAATTTTCTTAGGTGTAGTAAAGGCACCATATTTATGTAGTAAGCTGTTCTTACCCTTAGGAGATGCTTGCTCAAATATTTTTGGGTCAAGTACCACGATGTTTACAACTTTCACGTGTTCCTGAAACACACTCACACTCACAGACATAGGAAGAGCAGACATGACAGCGTGTTAACTATTGAGGTAGTCAGAATAAGGGTTTACTTGTCATTTCAACTTTTCTTCATGTTTGGAATTTTGTGATAGAACAATTTAAAGAGTGAGTTCCTTTGTTTCTTCCGTCCCATGCTCACTGCCACCACCCTAAATAGCCATCCCCTGTCATCGAGGTGATGTAACCGAGACCCAGGCCTCTCCGGGGCACTCTGCCTGGTCTCGTGGAACAGCAAGTCCTCCAAGCCTGCATTAGGGGCCCCAGCAGCCTGGACACACCATTGTTAAAGTACGTACCACCTGCTGGTTGTCTGTTCGTTGTCCTTCCCACTTCTCAGTGAGCTCCTGGCATGGGGAGACCATACCCCTTCATCTGTGGGTCCCCACAGCACAGGCCTGGCACATGTAAGGGATCCATAAAGCCCAAATAAATGAAAGATTGGCTGAAGGAGTGAATGACTGGGCGAATGGATGGACAAAAAAGCAGACAAAGGACTGAACAGGTCTTCTAGCACTCAGGCCCCACGGCTCCAGGGCACCTTACGCTGCACTGCCAGCCCGGCTGAGGGGCAGAGCACTGCTCAGCACAGCCCAGGGGCTTCTCACTCTCCTACGGTAACTCCTATGCCACCCTGTCACATTTGACTACACACTTGCATTCCCTGGAAAAACTCTATGCCTTGCCTTTCAATATTTCCTTTGCCTAAAGCGCCCTTCTCTCCTGTCCACTCTCTCCTTTCTCAGGGCCCTTCTCAAAAGCCATTTCATCAACAAACCTCGCAGATACCACACAGATGGGACCTTTCCTCATCCCCCACGCCCCAAACCACTTTGATTGTGAAATGGTATATTTTTTTAAGTTTTATCTTAGCAGCTAACAGCAGAATTCTGGAAAAGGCATTTAACATCTATATTTTAGGAAAATATGTTAATAAGCTTGGTTACTTCGGTTTGCTAGGCATTTCAAACTATAGCCATCAAAATAACATACTTACTTTCTCAAGCTCATCAAACTCCTAAAAAGACAGACCTACGTTTCTTTCCAACAAAACCATCCTAAGCATTTAAATTCTTTTCCTAGACCTTAAGTTGTAATTTAAAGATTCCACAAATCAAATTATCTTAAAAATCTGAGCATTGATTACAAAAGCAATCAGATTCTTAAACACATTTCAAATTATCCAAATCTATCATTCAACTTCTTAGATATATCAAAATAAATCACAAGACTAATATCAAATCCTCTTAAATGTTTCAAGTTAATCACAAGTGTAATATGCTAGATTCTCTGCCATGAGATTCTCCTAAATATTTCAAATGCCTTAAGAAATAATACCTACAAATTTCCATGATGATTTCAAAATTTATTTCTAAACCTAACACGAAGTAGTAATATGGATTCGATGTACTATTTCTCCTCTCTATGCTTATTTCTACAGCTTCAGAGCAGAGTCCCTATACTTGCCACACCAAGGAGATGAGAATTGCCACCTCGATTCGGTTGGGGCTACTCAGTCCGAAATTTGGGGCTGAGATGGGTTACAGAGTCCGGTGATAGTCGGAGATTCTGAATGACGACAGAGCAGCTGGGTCTACTTCCAGGGCCGTCCTCCCCGAGCCCCATAAAAACAAGGGGAGGATTTTCTTAGAGTTTTACAGTGACGGAATATTGTAAGTTCATGCCTTTTCCTTGCAAATCAGTGCTTCATGGTTTAATGGTAACCTCTAAAACAACGTTGAAGTTTTCCCATTTTATTACGGAAAATTTCAAACATAAATAAAAGTTGAAAAATTGTACCATGAGCACCCATATACCCACCATCTGGATTCTACAATTAACGTTTTATGATATTTGCTTTGTCACATATCTATCCTTTTATCCATTCCTCTATCCATCCATCAATCCACCTTATTTTTTTTATGCATTTCAAAGTTGCAGACATCAATACACTTAGCACTTCAGCATGCTTAGCATTGACTAGAGTTCGATATTTGTTCATAGTGTTTTTAGATAAAATTTACAAACAATTAAATACACAAATTTTGAATGTGCCATTAGATGAGTTTTGACCATCATATATACCCATGTAACCTAAACTTTTATAAAATAGAAAACATTACTATCACTCTAAAAAGTTCCCTCGTGTCTACGGTTGCCAGATTTAGAAGGAAAAATAATAGAATGCCCAGTTAAATTTGAATTTCAGGGGCTGGCCCCGTGGCCGAGTGGTTAAGTTCGCGCGCTCCGCTGCAGGCGGCCCAGTGTTTCGTTGGTTCGAATCCTGGGCGCGGACATGGCATTGCTCATCAAACCACGCTGAGGCAGCGTCCCACATGCCACAACTAGAAGGACCCACAACGAAGAATACACAAATATGTACGGGGGGCTTTGGGGAGAAAAAGGAAAAAAATAAAATCTTTAAAAAAAAAAATTTGAATTTCAAGTAAAGAACAGATAATTTCTTAGCACAACTATTGCATGAGAAATACTTGCCCTAAAAAATTATTGTTTGTCTGAAATTCAGATTTAACTGGGCATCCTGTATTTTGTCTGGCCGTTGTAGTCATACTCCTTCCCACTCAGTCCTTGAAATGTTTTGTCTATTTTTAAAAATTGAGTTGTTTGCCTTCTTATTATTGAGTTAAGGAGTTCTTTAAACATTCTGAATATCAGTTCTTTGTCAGGTACATTTCAATAGACACCTCACAAGCTAATAGATATGACTAGCTAATAAGCACATGAAAAGGTGCTTAACATTATTATGCAATAAGGAAATGCAAATTAAAACCACAATGAACAATATTTTTTCCCTGTGTCTTGTCTTCTCATTTTCTTAATGGTGCGTTTGGTTAACAGAAGTTTTTAATTTTTACGAAGTTTAATTTATCATTTATCCTTTTATGGTTTTTACTTTCTATGTCCTAAGAAACCTTCATCTATGCCCAAGTTGCAAAGATATTCTCCTATATTTTCTTCTAGAGGCTTTAAAGTTTTAGCTTTTATGTTTAGATCTATGATTCATCTTGAATTACTTTTTCTGTATGGTGTGAGGTAGGCATAGAGGTTCACTTTTCTGTCGGGATCCAGTTGTTCCAGTACTGTTTGTTAAAAAGACTGTCTTTTTCCTGTTGGATTGCTTTGGCACCTTGTCAAAAACCAAGTGTGCATGTGTGCCTCTGTTCCTGGGATCTCTATTTATTCCGTTGGCTTACTTGCTGGTCCTTATGCCGGCCCTCTCCAGTACAGTTCTGATTACTGTAGCTTTACAGAAAGTATTGAAGCCAAGTCATATAAGTTCCCCAACTTCATTCTTTTCCAAGACTGCTTTGGATAGTCTGCTTTGAATTTCCATATACATTTTATAGTCTTGGCAATTCCTATGAAAAAGCCTTGTGGGATTTTGATTGAGAAATATTCTGCAAATTTTTTTTTTTTTTTGGTTTTTTTGAAGATGAGGGGGGTTTTTTTGTAAGGAACTTTTTTTTTGTTTTTGCTCGGAAAGATTCATTCTGAGCTAACATCTGTTGCCAACCGTCCTCTCTCTTTTTTTTCCTACCCAAAACCCCCGTGCCTAGTTGTATATTCTAAGTGTAAGTCCTTCTGGTTCTTATATGTGAGCCACTACCACAGCATGGCTACTGACAGATGGGTGGTGTGGTTCTGTGCCCGGGAACTGAACCCAGGCCACCGAAGTGGAGTGTGCTGAACTTTAACCACTAGACCATCAGGACTGGATCAAATGTTTCTACATTTTACTTCCTTCTCAATGACCACCATTAGAGCCATGTTATTGACAAGCACTTTCACATAGTTCTATCGCCCACACCACATCTTTCTCTCTCTCTCATAAACAGGAATCACTTCTGAGCCTCTGATCCTTTTGCTCATCTTGCTCAATTTCTCCCGACATTATTTCTGTTCCATCATCTACATCCTTTCCCTCTCTTCCTTCAAATCTCAATGTTCCCTTTTTAAAAAATATACTTTCAATAATTACTCCTGGATGTAGTGATTCCCTTCTCTGACTTCATGTAAGAGGAAGAACCCATCTAAGAGTTCAGAACTTCTACCCCATTTACCAAGCTTACCGCCTGGCTCCCTCTCCACCCTTGGCTCTGCCACAGACTAGCTGTGTGACCTCAGGCAAGTGGTTTACTCCATCGGAGCCTAGTTTACTTCTCATTAAGTGAAAAGATTAGACTAAATCAGTGTTGTGGTTTTGTTGTGGTGGTTTGGTATGGTTTTGTTGATACCAAAATTCCTTCAAGAATCTGATGAAATTTATGAATTCTCTTCCCAGGGAAAATGACATTCACACATAAATATTTTGCAAATTATGTCCAAATGTTCACAGACTTCCTAGAGCCTATCCATGAACTTCAGCTTAATGATACCTGGACTGGGCCCCTTCCTTTTTGTTCCAATAGCTCTCTCTGGCTCTGATTTTAATTCCTCTTAGAAATAGAAACAGAACAGCAGCAATTTCCATCCCTTCTGAGAACATCCCTCCAAGAAGAATGGTGCTGACACCCTCAGCCACGTTCCGACGATCAGGATTCTGGAAAGTGCCTGTGCTAAGAAGACAAGCAGTTGAGGCAAGAAAGCTCTATGTATCTATTTATTTGCCTCCCAGAGAATAATCATTTCTAGAATGTGATGGAATTCTCCCCTTAGGTAATATTTCTCCACCTTCCAGTCTGTTCCGTAAAATGTGACTGATATGTTTAGCAACTTGCAACTCCCACTTCTGTTGAATTTAGTTGGGAATGTTGTATTGAATTTAGATAGATATGTTGTCAGTAAAATAATTTAAGAATCTCTTTATATCACAACAGCAATTAGGGATTGGGTTAAGTGGGAATTATATTGGAACATGATTGTGAATTCTTTACCTTTTTAAAGTATAACTTTTCTAGCTCTATCACTAAAACTGATCTACGGCAAAATCACCCATTTCAGACTCATGGGACAACTTGATATGCACCCCTAGATCCCTGAACGGGGTTTCTAATACACCACTAAAACCAAAGCTGGGTGAAAATTAGCTAATTCCATACCTTGTTGCCTAAAATGTCTTATTCGCAGAAAGCAAAATCCTTTCAGACCATCTGGGATGGCACCAAGAAGACAAGAGCCAGCCTAAAGGATCTTTCACTAGCCAAAACATTACAATTTGAACAATAAAAAGGAAATAATCATTATATGTCATTGGCGCACATCTGAGAAAAATCATGAGCCTACGAGGGTATTCCAGGAGGGAGAAAAACATAACATGCACTAGAAGAAAATTTCAACTCATGAAAAGGATGATTATGTAGGATATATTAAAGATGATCATGTTATTCTCTGTTATCCACCTTAGTATTAATATTAAGTGTATTGCATTGCATTTCTTTTTTGAGGAGGATTAGCCCTGAGCTAACATCTGCTGCCAATCCTCCTCTTTTTGCTGAGGAAGACTGGCCCCGAGCTAACATCCGTGCCCATCTTCCTCTACTTGATATGTGGGATGCCTGCCACAGCATGGCTTAAAAAGCGGTATGTAGGTCCACACCCGGGATCTGAACTGGCGAACCCTGGGCCACCGAAGCGGAACATGCCAGCTTAACCACTGCACCACTGGACCAGCCCCTGCATTGCATTTTTTATCATGTCAAGAAATTATTAAATACATTTATTTGTTTAAAAAGATCAAAATTTATGATTAGAAGGGTAATTGGCCCATTGACCATGGGGGAGATATCTACAAATGACTTTCAAATGAGAACTGATAAAAGAGAGAAAGTAAAATATTAGAAGAGTGTGGATTCCAATCAAGCAGTGAAGTAGTTACAATCTGCATAAAGGGTTCATTACCTCATCAACTGAAATCAGGAAGCAAAAGCTGTGAAAGAGATTCCGTTATTAAATGGATGGATGGGCCAGGTTTCAAGTAAAATACTTTGGCCTGAAAAGGTCCATTACAATAAGAAGGATTTTAGTCTGTGTATCAGTTTGCTTTTGCTCCATAAAAAAACACCCCAAACTTAGTGGCTTAAGTTTTCACTTATTTCTCTCCATTCTGTGGGTCAACTGATCAGCTCTGCTGGTCTGGTCTGGTTCCGGCTAATGCTGAATGGTCAGGCTGAATGGTCAGTGTCAGGTGGTTGGGTCTAGGTGGCATCAGTTGGGATGGCTTGCCCCACCTGGTGCCTCATCCTCCAGTAGGTTAGTCTCAGCTTCCTCACGTGGGGGTTTAAGGATTCCAAAGACAGTAAGAGAGAGCAAGCCCCAGTGTGTCACATTTGCTATTGTCCTGCTGGCCCAAGCAACTCCAATGACCAAGCTCAGTGAGTGTGAGAGAGGATTACTCAAGGAGGCGTGGACAAAACAGGGACCCTGTCTGCGGTAACCAACTACAGCTTGTTAACAGTTTAGTTTATTAGACTTCTATGTGAGGCTTAAATGCTTAGAAATATTTTGCTTGTTAGATTTACCTGATCAGCATTTGAAATGTTTGAGAGAAGCAGACACATAAAATTCGTGATGTGGTTTGAACTGTCTAAGAAAATTTAATTAATCAAGTTTCGAGTGGTGGTAAATGTTTAAAGACAATTTAATCTTAAATTTATGAGGTAACTGCACATGAATCAAAGAACAAGTAAAAGTGATTACTCTTATTTTATATAAATATTGCTAGATTAATAAGTGGACTAGCCAGATTTATAAGTTGAATTTAAAAGCTTGAGAAAAATCAAAATTTAAATTGTACAGCTTAATGTAAGTGAATAGTAATTCAAACCAATTATTGTAAATAATTTTTCCATACATAGAAAGTCTCTCTAACTTTAGTAAACCTCAGTTGATACATTTATTCAATTGTTTGTTCAAAACATATTTATTGCTCATCTGCTGTGAGACGGGTGCTATTCTAGGCATTAGGAATATAGTGGAAAATGACTCCTGGTCCTGTCCTTCATTGAGAGTAAATACGAGTGGAGGATGCAGGGGCAGGAGGGTAGTGTCAAACAAGCCAACACATGACTTCAGATAATGGAGAGACAAATACCAGTCAATCAGAGACAGTTTCTTTACCTCCTGACTCTAACCCCATCTTCCTCATGGCAAAGGACCCTTTGTCCCCTCTCCCACTGTCCAGGAATAGAAGCAGTGGCCTTTCCCTTTTTCACAGCCAAAGACACCACCAAGTTCTCCAACTCCTACCAGACTCCAATTCCTGATACCAGCCTACCGATCCTCTCATAACCAAAGAATCCACAAATGTTTATTAAGCATCTACTATATCACAGGGTGAGGCTCTGTCAGGGCAGAGAAGGGAAGAGGAAAGTAAGAATTCAGAGAATGTGCAGTAAACCAAGCAGCCCAATGGTAATGAGCACTCAGCAAGTGATACTGGCCCTGATATCAGTTCCCCTACATTAAGCCCGGCATATATGGGGTTAAACTCAAAAGGCACCCATCCCCTTTCCCTGCTTCTTTAAGTTACAATCATATGTAAATATCAGTTTCTTTAACTTTTCTATCCCTGAGCTTCAGGCAAATAGAAGTTACACATTGTTCAAGCCCAGGTGGCCTCATGCTGGGCTCACACTGAAGTTGTGGCTGATTATGGGTCTCTGAAGTTTACTACAGGGAAACTGAGGTCTGGAGGATATCAAGAAGCTGAAGCTTCCCAGATCCCAGCTCCTGGGCTTCCTGGCACAGGAATCCACCACCCATCACAGAAGCAGACAACCTGCGGATTCCCTTATCTCACCATCTCCCTCCCTAAAAGCAGCCTCACAAGGCCAAACACAGGCTGGTGGGAAGGCGACAACCAGCAAGGCCACAGGCTCCTCTCCCTTACCCAAAACACCAAATAAAAACCCCTATCATTTTCCCTTTGAGGAGGTGGATCTGAGTTTTAGCTCCCGTCTCCTCTTCTGTCTGCCTTTCAATAATAAAAGCCCCTTTCCTTGCCATAAGCCTGGCATTCCAGTTTTTTATTTTTGGCCCCTCTTGTGTGCTGCGTAAAAGAACCTGTGTTTGTGTATGGTGACACAAGTATTTCCTCTACACCTCCCACCCAGCTAAGCACTGAAGGGTGAGAGGCCATAGTGGTGAGGAAGCCAGGATCCTTGCCACCAGGGAGGACAGTCTTGTAGGGAAAGGAAGACCCTACTTCATTCAATTAAAGACACCCCTTTCTTTACATTTTACAATCTTCAAAATTGGACTTTATCGTACAATGGTGATGCTTTTGAGTGGATGAAACACAGTTAACTATAGCACAAAGCAGCATCACGCCTGAGAGCTGTGTAAAGCCTACAGCAATTAGAACAGTGGTCTGAAGTCAGGCTGCACATTAGAATCACCTTGGAAACTTTAAAAAAAATACTTAGGGGCTGGTCCTGTGGCCGAGTGGTTAAGTTCACGCGCTCCGCTGCAGGCAGCCCAGTGTTTCGTCAGTTCGAATCCTGGGCGCGGACATGGCACTGCTCATCAAACCACGCTGAGGAGGCATCCCACGTGCCACAACTAGAAGGACCCACAACTAAGAATATGCAACTATGTAGCGGGGGGGGGGGGGCTGCTTTGGGGAGAAAAAGGAAAAAAATAAAATCTTCAAAAAAAAAATACTTATACCCAGACCCCACCCCAGACCAACTGAATGAGTTTGAAGAGGGTGGGGCTAGGCACGGGTATTTTTCAAAGCATCCCATGTGATTCTACTGTGTAGCCAGGGTTAAGGACCGGGCTGGCAGTTTCACATCCATTCCCCTGAGGTTAATGAAGCCTCCCCAGGGGCACACCTGCCTGAATACTTGAGGGCAGGAGTCAGCAAACAGAGCCTCTGGCCCAAATCTGGCCTGCTGCCTGCTTTTTTACCACCCAGGAGCTAAGATAGTTTTTACATTTTTAAATGGTTGGGAGAAAATATCAAAAGAAGAATATTTTGGGACATGTGAAAATTATACGAAATTCAAATGTAAGTATCCATAAATAAAGTTTTATTGGAACATAGCCATACCTCTTGGTTTACGTATTGTCTATGGCAGCTTTTGTGCTACAAGGGCAGAATTAAACAGTTGGGACAGAGGCCATACAGCTGGCAAAGCCTAAAATATTTATGATCTAACCCTTTATAGAAAAAGTTGGGTGATCCCAGCTTGAAGGGAATGGATTTCCAGAATCTCAACATCCCTGCGTCCTCTTCCGAGAACTTACCTGCCTGGGAAGACGTCAGCTGTGAAGGCTTAGGTGCTGTGGGGATCTTCTCCCACCTCTGGTTTACCTTCGCCCTTTCACCAGCCCTGGGGTGTAAAAGCCCCGAGGCACTAAGCAGAGAAATAACCCCAAATACTGGTGTCTAATAGGGTTCTGAGGACTTTTTTTTTCAAGTCAGGTGGGTTCCGGATATTGCCTTCCAAAGACTGTGGAGGACTCAATCAAGTTTTCAGCTGCCAAATCGTTAAAAATATTTGGTGATAGATGGCTATGCGATTTTTGGCATCTAACTCAGAAAGCATTCAAAGAATTAAGTAACATGGCTATGCCAAAACTAGTGTCATAATTATTATGTAAACAAGGTTTTTTGAGGTTTACAACTAAAATATTTTAAATGCTGAATGTGGTCTCTTTCTATGAACAAGCAGTATTTGTCCACAGGAACATGACCACTAGGAGGAAATAAAGGTTCATCTCAGAAGAAGTGAATTTCAAATAAGAGTTTATGTTTATTATTTATCAAAACTTGTCTCCTATTTACATTTGGGTCAATTATGTGCTGATAATTGTACTTATAAATGAGACCCTCACCTTCTTGCTGCCCGCTCGCTCCTCCCCACTTGGGCCCTCCACAGGGCAGCTCACAGCAGCCCAGAGAGAGACGGAGCCAGCAGACCGAGGTCTTTTTGTAGCCTAATCTTCTAAGGGAAGCCCCATCATTTTTGTCTTATTCTATTCGTATTCTACTGACGGAAACAAGCGACTAGGCCTGGTCCACACTCAAGGTGCGGGAGATACACCAGGACATGAATACCAGGAGGTGGGAGCACCAGAAGCCATCTTGGAAGCTGCCTGCTGCAAATGTCAAATTTTTCTTTTTTTTTTTTTTAAAGATTGGCACCTAAGCTAACTGTTGCCAATCTTTTTTTTTTTTCCTGCTTTTTCTCCCCAAATCTCCCAGTATGTAGTTGTATATTTTAGTTGTGGGTCCTTCTAGTTGTGGCATGTGGGATGCTGCCTGAGGGTGGCCTGACAGGGTGCCAGGTCTACGCCCAGGATCTGAACCCACGAAACCCGGGCCGCTGAAGCGGAGCCCAAGAACTTAACCACTCGGCCACTGGCCGGCCCCTACAAATGTCAAATTTTAATAACAGTTATATCCTCTACACTATTTAAACTTAGGATGACGAGTTTTAGATGTCATCTTAAAAATGTGTAAGAAATGCAGTTTTCCAAAATTCTTCTAGAAATAAACAAGTAAAGACATTTGAAGTCCGGGAGCGTCAGGCCTAATTTAGCTGGGTCGTGTCAGGCAGCGGGGCCTAACCAGACGGTCACCAGGGGCCCGGCGGCTGCGGCGCTCTGACAGTCCGAAAACCCACGGCCCCAGTGCGGGCGGGCGGAATACTGAGTGCGCCTGGCTCTGTGGGCGTCAGAGGCCGGGCAGAGGCCTTAGACTCGATAGGGAGGGAAAGGCAGACGATGGTGGGTTTCGGACGAAGGGAGGAAGAGGATAAGAAGTGCTGTTCTCAAAGGCAGGTGTGTCGGGAGCGTGTAGGATGAACCAGAGGCCGAGGCTCGGAACCGCGATCCGCAGCAGGGACCCAGGGGAGCAAAGGCGCCGGCCTTGGGGTGGTCCCCGCAGTCGAGAGAGGAGAGGATGCAGTCAGCACACGTTCTAGAGGATGAGTCCTCAGAACCGGAGGCTAACCAGTTAGCCGATGACGGTCCTTCAGCAGACGTGGAGCAAGTCCCTTGGGAAACACGGCGGTCTGGGGCGCTGTGGGGACACAAAATGGTGAGACCAGGGGCCGCCCCCCAGGAATTCAGTCTCCCAGAGTTGGCGCCAGATGTGTGGGAAATGATTGCTCGCGCTCCCTCCCCCAACCCGACGAAGCCAGGCGTCGGGAGCAGGAGCTGCCGGCCTGCGCAGGAGAAAGGAGAGCCGGGACGGCAGAGAGGCCTCGGGGAGAAAGGGGTGGGAAGAAGGGACGGGGCGAAGACAGCGGACTTCGTTGAGTCTCGAGTCGGGCCTGATGTCACATGACCGAGAAGGGAAAGGAGAGGGGCAAAGGACCAACGCCGAGTTTTCCGGCTCGACGGGCAGAGCGAGGCCGGGCTCCGCGCGGGGAGGGGCGCGCACCTGCGGCGGGGCGGCGGGGCGGTGCAGCCCTCGGCCCGCCCCCTCGGCCGGCCCGCCCCGGCCGGCTGGAAGCCGGAAGCGGGCGGAGCAGAGCCGACGCGGGACGTCGCGGCCCAAGGAAGCCCCCGGGCGCTCCCTGGCTGCGCCCGCGCCCCGGGCCCCGAGTCCCCCCGACGGTGCTGGGGCCATGGGGGCTCCGCGCCGCGGGCCGCCCGTCTTCCCGGGGCCCCCGCCGGGGCTGCTGCCCCTGCTCCTGCTCCTGCTCCTACTCCTGAGCGGGCTGGCCCCGGGTCGCGCCTCCCCGCGGCTCCTGGAGCACCCGGCGCCCGTCTGCTCCCAGCAGGTGAGACCCGGACGCGTCCCGGAGGCGCGGGCGCCGCGAGGATGCTGCGGTGGCGGGGGGCGGAGAGGGCCGGCGGCTGGGGACCAGGTGCCCCGGGCTGGGCGGGCAGGAAGTCTGCGCTGGGGGTCCGAGGCCTGGGCACAAAGACCTGGGAGGACCGTCGCAGCGGTGGGAGTTGCGGTGTGGACCTGGGCGGAGAGGGAGTTTGTGGGGGTAAAAGATCGCGCTGCGCGTGTTGCACAATCTGAAGTGGCCTCCTGGGCGGGAGGCGGGAGTGACACCTCCGCCGTCGCCCCAGTTTGGGGAAGGAGACCGAGGCACGGGGCCCGGCCAGAGAGGTGGGGCAGGACTGCTTGGAAGGGGAGGTGGAAAGGGGCCATCGGAGGAGCCAGGCAGGACGCGACCGGCTTCCACGCCGCGCGGCGCACAGATCCCCGGCTGTGGCCCGGCGCGAGCCCGGGAGGCCGACTCGGGCCGCGGAAGCTGCCCCTTCAAAGGAGCCCGCGAGCGCACGGCAGCCGGCCAGAGGGCGCTGTGCGGAAGGTGGGGGCCCGACGGGGCTCAGCCCTGCTCCCCAGGGAGGGACCCCGCGGTTGAGGGCCACGCCACTAGCCGGGCGGCCTGCGGGGCCAGGAGCCTGAGCGGTGAGACGCGGCCTGTAGCCGTCCTGGGACAGTTGCGCGGAGGGCGGCCGGCAGACTCGGGGCAGCTCGGTGACACCTCCCCAGAGGGGCGAAGCCCTGGGATGGGGCAGATGGTTAAGCTACCCCTCCAGCTACCCCCTCCCCCCATCCACCGCCACTCGCATCTGGGATAACAGCCGCTTTGTATCTGTCAAGTCGTACCCCGCGCCGTGCCCACAGGAAGTGACACACCCACATGTCGGGTAGTGCCCTTGTTGTGGAGGACCATCTTAAGGAAAAAAAAAAGAGAAACAGCAGAACACTGTATCCGCCTCCACAGCCTCTCCGCTCTAAGCTGTCCTCTCTTTCCTCCGCTTTCTCTCTGGTTTCTTCAGTCCCCTCTCCTCCACCGCCACTGACCCTAAGGAGTAATGCTCAGATCTGAGTCAGAGGATGTGAAACAACCAGAGATATTTCTCCTTATCTAATTTTATGGACTGTTTACCAAAAGAGGGTGGAGGGTGAGTGACTGTTTAGCAGAATTTTTTTTTATGTGAATGACATTGGGAAATGACTGTGACTCCCACTTTTGGGAAAAGCGGCGACATATGCCCAGCAGACCCTTCCTGCAGACTTGCCGTGGAAGTATTCTCCCATGGATGATTCAGTGTTCGTTTTTTGACTGCCATTGGCCCGGGGCCTGCAAAATACAAGGTTCTGTTGCTAGGAACTGAAGCTGTAAAGAAACGCATCCAGGACCCCAGTGTCCAGGGACTTAAATCATCCGGGAGGGAAAAAGGCTGGAAGGTAGGTCACTATGGTGCAAGGCAGTCTGTGGCAAGTGCTTTTCGTACACCCAGTGTGTGTACAGAATTCCAGGGAAGAGAAAAACTACTTCTAGCTGGGGTGTTCCTCACGGCAGAGAAGACATTTGGGCAGCCCCAAAGGATGGAGCATTCCAACTGGTGGAAAGGGGCTGAGCCAAGGCCCTTGGGTGGGCAGGATAAGGTGTGTGGCTGGAGTGGAGGTCTCTGTGGCAGGAAAGTGAGAAAAGCTAGAAAAGGAGGTAGGGACTCCATCGTGGCGTGCATGAGAGGTGGGCTAAACAGGTTTGCCTTTGATTGTTCAGTGGAAAGCTGAAAGTCAGGAGCAGGAGCGGGGCACGGGAGGATTCCAGAGCGGGCTGGGGAGAGCTGCTGTTGGGCAGATGTGTCTGCCCTCTCCTTGCTCTTCCTTCCTCCCACTTGCCTTTGCATACACCTGGCTCGCAGGCAGACAACTCATAACAACTTCCCTGCTTCATTGACTAGTTCTTTTAAAAAGAAAGAAACCACGCCCTTCAGATTTCTTTCCCCCTTCTGATGTTTTAGTAGATGCAACACGATGTGGAGAGGGAAGAAAAGCTACAAACTTGGCCTCTGAGGACCTGGAATGGCCTCCTGACTTTACCCTTACAATCTCTGCAGTGTTGGGCAGTTCAGGCTGCTCGTGCCTGGGTTTCCTCATTTCCACAATGAAAGGGCCAGGTGAGCCATTTCAAGGTGGGCCTGTGCCACTTTCCAGAGTATAAATGTCTGTCCAAAGCCCAGCTGGCTGGGGCTCCCAGTGACTCCCTCCTAGGACAGAGACAAGCCTTGCACAGGCCTGTGCTCTGCCTAGCCCAGTGTTGTAAGCACAGATGTGGGGCCTTGATGAATATTTGTGGAATGAAAGAATGAAGGAATGAATGAATGGATGGATGAAGAATGATTAGCTTTGCTTGAAAAGCAGTGATAAACCAAGACCAGGCGTAGCACTGTTTCCGGCTGCCCGGATTTAGCACCTCAAAACCCACATGACTCTGAGTTCCCCACAGAAATCGATCTGGAGAAACCACAGGTCACTGCATCTCCCTGGGCAGCCTTATGGTCGGCCCTTCCCCTGCTGGGCTTTCTCACTGGGCCCCGTGGCTGCAGCCCAGAGGAAACACAGCCCCTTGGAGCTGGTCAGTGAGTGTTAACACACAGTTTTATGGACAGGATGTGTGTTGTGTTACAGATTCTTTTTGTTTTCCTGAGCACTTGTGTTTTTGGCTTGTAGAGCAGCTGTTTGGTTTCACGCCTATCTTCTGGTTGCCGGAAGCTCTCAGCTGTGCCACCTTCCAGAGTATACGAAGTTGTGTTATGTGGACATTCTCGTATGCTGTGGGTGTGCAGGCCGTCAGGGTTGGGGTCACTGCTGGTAGAGGAGTGAGCAAAGTTGACAGGCTCCTTGGCCACCATTCCTGACTTCTCGCTCTGGCTGCTCACTGCCAGCCTTCTGTCTGGAGACTGTGTGACATCAGATGAAGCATGCGGTGAGGTGGTGCAGGGGTGAGGACTCCGGGCTGAGAGTCAGAAGACCCCAGCTCTGGGTCACGCTTCCCCTGTCACCCACCCTGCAGCTCTGAGTTAGTCACTCCACCGCCCCGAGTCAGTGTTCTTGTCTGTATAAGGAGGTGGTCCTCACCTCAGAGGGTTATGGAGAGAGCAGATAACGTGCTAGCTGTGCGCAGGGGCCGGACCGGGGACACTGTGGTGTCGGAGGGCGTGAGGGCGCTAACGACCACCTGCAGCTTTGCGCTGGGCTCTGTGTGGGGCTTGGCGTGTGACTTCAGTCAGTGCTCACCACAGCCTGCCAGGCTGCTGTGATTAACCTGGCTTAGAGAGGCTGGGTGATGACCCATGGCCACACAGCTAGTGAGAGCTGGGCTGAGGGTCCGTGCAGGGCTGTGTCTGTGACTTCAGAGCCCGCTCTTCCTTACCAGGCACTTGGTAACGTTCTGTTAATGCACAGAGTTGCATGCGGTCTTTTATTTCTTCCTTTTAATCTCCACCACTGTGGACAGAGAATATTAGTCTCCCTTTTTATTTAGGGAAGC
Organism: Equus quagga; assembly: GCF_021613505.1. Lineage (NCBI taxonomy): Eukaryota > Metazoa > Chordata > Mammalia > Perissodactyla > Equidae > Equus > Equus quagga. The sequence continues at coordinate 57,590,859 of NC_060267.1, forward strand.
CGTAAGCAGTGATTGAGAGGGTGGGTTCAGAGCAAAACTGCATGGGTTCGTGTCAGCTCTGTGGGACCTCAGGCCACTCAGCTGACCTCCCCATGCCTCAGTTTCTCATCAGTAAAAATGGGATAATAGTACTTACCTCATAGGACTGTTGTAAAGATTAAATGGGATATTAAAGTGTTAAAGATCGGGTGATGCCCAGCACAAAAGAAGAGCTCAGTAAATATTAGCTGCTGCTGTCGTCGTCTTCATCATCACGAACATTCTTCCTCTTGGACTTCTGCAGGAGGCCTAACAAAATGCCACTCACAGGCAGGCAGTTCATAAAGAATATTCTGATCCTGCTATTTTTTTAAAAAGGGCATTTGAAGTAAAGAAATTGGGGATGATTTGTTGGAGGGGAATAAAACACGATCCAAAAAAGACCCTGCATGCATTTTTTACGTTGTTAAAAACGTTACTTTAAAGTAAATTCTATCTGGGAATTAAGTCATAAGGAAAACATGTCCGCTATTCCTCCCCCTAAACAAGTTAATATTTTCATTTGTTCATCTCACTTTTCAATCCTTTCATTTGTTTGGAGTAACATCATAGATAAAATTCTATCTTGTAATTAATCCTTATCAAGGTAATATATGGTGATCCTTTAAAAACGGTACTAAGATGTTTAAAAGAAAGACAGCGGAGCCCTGTCCCACCCTCACCACTCCCTAGCCTCTTCCCCCGACGTTACTTGTGTTTCTTGTAGGTATTTCTTCTGGCGTTTGCCTCCATGTTTCTAAATGGACTGCTCTTGTCATTCTTGATTTGTCGATTTTAGATGCTACCTGTTAGAATAGATGCAAATTTAAGTTGCCTACGCTCCCCTGCTCCCACTGCTTCTCCTCCCAGTCTCCCTGTTGTAGTCGTAGCACGGTGTTAGTTAAATCAGTGCTCAGTGTTTATATTGTAACAAGTAGGTAATCCTCACTGCTGAGGCAAGTGTGTGTATTTTGATTATATTTCTTTTCTGGTATAATTTCTTTTCCCCCCTGGAGATGATAATTACTTTAATTCTTCACTTCCATCGTTTTCCGTGTAACTAGTCTTAGTGTTTTCTATCAGGTTTGTCGTATGCTTTTTCGTCCAACATCAGATATTCCACCAGTTTCAGAAAACTCCCTCCTGGGGCCTGTGTTCTCCAGCTGCAGCCTGACTGACTGCTCTCTGGGCCTGTGGCACGGCTGTCACACGAGATGCCCTGTCATGACTGTAGTTCCCGTGTCCTGGGTCCTGTGTCTTCCTTCTCAGAGATGAGCTCCCCCATTTCGCTGGAACATATCCTCCTGCAATGTCCTAAGAGAAGGCATAGGGCTATGAGATAGATTATAGATATAGCTATAGATATGTTACAGGTCTGAATATGTCTTTATTCTACCCTCACACTTTTTTAACAGTTTGGTTAGGTATAAAAGTCTTAGGCTAAAGATGATTGTCCCTCAGAGTTTTGTTGCCTTCCCGCAAACAGTACAGACACTGAGAAAGCTGATGCCATGCTGACTGCACTCTCTTTGTGTGGCACCCGCTGTTTCCCCCTGGAAACATGTAGGATCTTCTTGTTATTTCTGGTGTTCCAAAAGTGTCATGCCATTGCGCCTTGGTCCAGATCTCTTTTTCATCTGTTGTGCACGCCATTCAGTGGACCTTTATTGTTTGGAATTATGTGTCCTTCAGTTTGGGAATCTTTTAATTTTTTCCTCTCGATTTTCTGTGTAAGCTGCTTCTGGAAATCCAGTAAATCATACCTTGTATTTCCTGAATTGATTCTCTAAATACTGATGTATTTTCTCTCCTTTGTCTGTTTGTATTTTTTCTGCTTTCAGAGAAATTTCTGGAATTTTATAGCCCAACACTTACATGAAATTTTTTGTTTTCGCACTTCATTTTTTTCTCTGCTTATTTTTCCAGTGTCCTGTCCTTGTCATATGGCTGCAGTGACCTCTCTTATCTCTTTGAAACAATAATAATTATTTTGTTTTAATTTTACTCTGTTCACAGCATTGTCTTATTTCCTCCAAAAGCATCTTTTTAAAAAAATTGTTTGTTTTGATCTATTTTTCATAGAGGAAACCCTTCTCAAATATCTCGTACTTTTTGGCTATTTTAGAATATTTTAAGAATGAAATCCTAAAAAGCTGATGGAGTGAAATTCTGTGTAGATGGGGCTCATTGATCATTGGACGTCACTGTAGGGGTCAGGCGAGTGTGGCTTGTCTGTCGGGGGCTCTCAAATGTCGACCCCTGGAGGCCTTCTCTCTGGGCCTGGCTGCCAGCGTGCTGAGGTCAGGGCAGGGCACGCGGGGCTGAGGTTCCCAGCATTCCGTGTGTCGACCTTCGCTTGACTCACTGCCCGCTTCAGGCGCGTGCTCTGAACTACCTGCCGAGCACCTGCTCCCTCTAAGACCTGCTTCTGAGAGGGTTGCGATGAGCCTTTGGCTTCTTTCCTGCCTGTCTTCCCTCTGCAGCGTTGAGACTGAAGTTCCTCCACTCGGCCTGAGCCTGCTCCTTCCATTTTGTCTTTTAAAAATTTGTTCTCATCTCTTTTCCACTGATGTTTCCTCTTTGTCCTTGAGAATTTATAAAAATTTTCCCTTTCCTATAACTTTCATATGGTTTAGGGAGGGGGAGAAGAATATATGTGTACACGGTCAACACGACATGATCTCTAATGGAATTTTTTATTCTATATCCACTTAATTGCATATTTTTCTGTTTTCTTTAAATCTTTTCCCCTTATCTTCCCTCTCTCCATCTCCTCTGCTTCCATCCTTTACCCCCAGTAACCAGTGTATTAACAGCCTGATATATGTCTGTCCACATGTTTTTATATGCTCATACAATCATATTTAAGCGTATATATATATATAGAGAGAGAGAGAGAGAGGAGGGTTTTTTCATCACTTATTTCCATAGAAAATTGGATTATATGATAAAAAGTTCTTTGCAACTTATTTTTCTCACTCATGAACACATCCTGGGTGTCACTCTAGGCCAACAGATATCTATATAACTAATTCTTTTTAATATTTACAGAATATTCCATAGTAGATGGCAATCTGTTCAACCATTTCTGTTTTGATAGCCATTGAGATTTAAACATTATTCAGCCGTTCCTGCTTCAATATCACAGAAAAAGAGGGACAGTTACCCATTTTTAAAGCTAGCATAAACTTAATTCTAAAACTTGATAAACTGTATACAAAAAGAGGAAACTATGGACCAACGTCACTTTTGAATATAAATACAAACAATTCTATATAAAATATTAGCGAATTTAATCTAGCAGAATATGCTAGCATAATGCACCATAACCAAGTAGGATTTATGCCAAGAGTGCAGAGTTGGTCCGTTATCAGCAAATCTACCAACGTAATTCATTACATCAATAAATTAAAGGAGAAAATCTACAAAGTTATGTAAATAAATGCTAGAGAGGTATTTGATAAGGGTCAGAAGCTGTTGTAATAAAAACTATAAGCAAAATAGTAATAGACAAAATTTATGTACAATGATGACTATCAAAAACCAAAACCAAAAACAGTGCTATGGTGGCATAGCAAGCTATTCCATCAATCACAGGCATTAGAAGAGGACACCCTCCAGCGTCTTTGTTAATCAACTGACCGTGTTTTCAAACCCTCCCAGCTTCCTCTCAGTCTACTGAAGACAAGAGCCTTTCATCATGCACATCGTCTTGCAGTGGCTTCTGAGTAGCTGCCAGTGGATAATAGAGAGTTACCCAAAATGAGTGTCTGTTTTCCTTTCTAGAAGAGCTCCCCATCTCAAGGTGAAAAAACCAGTTTCTTGTCCTCTGTGCCCTGGTCCTAGGAGTTTCAGGTGGGAGAAGAGAGCGTTCAGGGAGTGATAATCTCACCATTCAGGAAAGAGAGATGCTCGTTAGAGTGAGCAGAGGCAGCTAGATGGATTTCGTTGTTGAACAAGTGAGGAGGGCCCAGAGGGCTGTGATGGCCCTAGCTGAGAATTAATCACCAGGAGCTGGATAGGATACAGAAAATCTGGACCCTGAGGGCTTATGAACTGGTGTCCCACAAAGGGAGGATACGGACCAATGGCACGCTTCGACTCGGTCCTGAGCGTGCTCCAGGGTACTATCCCTACATCCACTTTGTGAATGACCCCTGGTGCCATAGTGTTTTGTCCTTCCCGTCATGAACCCCGCCCCTCTGCTCCCTCTTGAGAGGAAGACAGGTGCTGACCCCAGTACCCTATTCACAGGCATATACCACATCTCTCTGCGTCCTTAACATTGTGTTTCCGGTCTGCTTCAACATCTGACTTTCTGCCCCACGTGACGTGTTTGGTCCATTTGCCAGTTAAGATAGGTGGAAACACCTGAGCCTGAGTTCTTTCCTTGCTCCACTGCCAAATGGGAATGTGTGGAGGTCACCCGTTACAATACTAGCTTCTGTTTATTGAGTACTTGCCATATGCCAAGCTCTAAAGAAGGGGAGCCAGTAGTTAAAGAGCCGCCATTGTGTGCTAGACACTGGACAAATATTGTCTCATTTAGCAGGCAGTGCGATGGTTCTCTGGGCACTGCAGCCAATGAAATTCCTCATAATGATTCTTTTAGGGCTCCTGGTGAGCTGCCTGCTGAACAGTGCAGTAGCCGTGTATTATTTTATTTAATTGTGTAAAATATGAATACATTCCCACTGTTTGAAATCTTTTGCAATACAGATACGTTAGAAGTGAAAAGTGGAAGGCTCCCTCACCCACACTACTGTGGCCAACAGCCCATCTCCTGCCCCATGATCTTTATTTATATTTGTGTCATTTAATTCTCAACAACGCTATCAAGTTGGTATTATGGTTATTCTGATTTTACAGTTAAAGAAATGGAGGCTTGGCGATGTTAGATAAAGTCACTTAGCTGGTAAGTGGTGGTGAAGCGACACCTCCGGGGGTAGGTGTGTGTGTCCAGAGCCGAGTCAGCTAGCCAAACTGAAGCTCAGTGATGCCATTTCCCTCCTGTTTGTAATTGGGGCTTCTACATTCGGCCCTCGGGGTCTCCTCTGCGTTAGAGAGTCAATACAAATTGCCAGACTGGGAGGCAGTATAGTGTAATATTGGTACTTGAGTTCCTTCATTTATAAAACGGAGCCAAGGGCACTTTATCGTAAGTGTGCTATGAGGATGAGTGAGATGATATCTATGTCACCCAGAACAGTCTGGCACACCTTCCCTGGGGGAGTTTGTCGGGACTCAGTGGATTTCCATAGCTGATCCTGTCACAGGACCTGTAGTTTTTGTCCCCCTCCTGCAGCGCTGTTACCCAAACCGAAGGCTGGAAGCCTCAGGAGAGGCGGAGGCCTGTTCAGCCAGATGCCCTGAGAGAACCCTCTTCATGGCTTTTCAAATCGGGAAGTTCCCAGCTCACAACAGTTACTCCAAAAGTGTCAGTTCCATTTTGCCATCCACTGTGCCTGCCTCTCCTGCTCTGTGAGGAGAATGTTGTCTCCCACTCCCAAGAGAGCCCCCCGAATGTGAGAAGGGAGAGCTGTGTGCATTTCATTCTCGAGAATGAGCCGGGGAAAGCGTCTGGAGCCTGGCTTGTGAATTAAAGTTCTTTCACACTGTAATTACCTCCTCCTTGTTTCCACAGGGGCTGAACTGCACAGTCAAGAATAGTAAGTCGTCTGGTTTGTTCCACTTGTTGTTGCTTTGTCAATCAAGTGCTCACCTCGTGCTCATCTCACGGACGTGCTGCCACTCGCTTCTGGTGTAGGCCGAGGGTTACAGCCTGCAGCAGGAAGGATCCTTGCGAATCTAGGGTGCATGCACCTGGGCTTCCCCTCATGCGTGTTCGTCATGCAGAAGTCAGGAAGTGAGAGGCGGCACTGTCACCAGGACTATGAGCGCCCTCCGGGAGCTGCTCCAGCGGGTCTGCACGGTCACTGGGGGGCTGTGAGCGCCCTCCGGGAGCTGCTCCAGTGGGTCTGCACGGTCACTGGGGGGCTGTGAGCGCCCTCCGGGAGCTGCTCCAGCGGGCCTGTGATACAGGTAGATTTGCCAGAGCTCAGCACTGGAAAGCGAGAGCCGTCTGTGGTGTTGATTTTGGTTTGTGTTTTAATGCAAGAAGGAGGCACATATTTCAAGTGTCTGTGCTCCTTATACAAATAAAGCAACACTGTTACCTCACCATCTCTCCTGTGCCCCCATTTCCCACCACTGCTTCATCTCACAACCAAGTCGTGTGCTTTGTCCTCTCTCTTCAAATGCCCTGTAGACTTCTGAGCTTTGCAGTGACCCCAGACAAGCATTAGAAAAGAGGAGGCTGGGTGGGGAAGCTGAGAACCCACCAAGGGTCCCAGGCTCCTGACTGTTCAAAATCCAGCTCTCTGGACCCACTGCTGGGGCATCTTGTCTGTGTGCTTCTCTCTTGCAGTTTCTTCAGTTTTTTGCAGAGCATGCAAGTCTCTGATTTCTGCTTTTCCTGGCTACCAGGCACCTGCCTGGATGACAGCTGGCTCCACCCTCCACACCTGACCCCCTCCTCCCCAAAAGACGTCCAGATCCAGCTGCACTTTGCCCACACCCAGCAAGGAGACCTGCTCCCTGTGATTCACATCGAATGGACACTGCAGACAGATGGTGAGTGGGCATGTCAGCCGGGCCCTGGGGGAGCCTGCCCACCTCCAGGTGAATCTGCAAACTAGCCCTGGCCCTCCCATCAGACTCAGAATTGGGCTCCTAGTCCCGCACTCAGACATGAGGGCCCAAATTTAGTGCTGAAAGGACCCATCATTTCATGCAGTGCATACTTTTTCAGTGTTTTAGGCATTAACGCATGATGATATCTTCTCATCCCACCATCCTTCATGAAAGGCCTTCCTTTGGCCTAAAATCTCTATCACCCTGGGGGAAAAAAGTCAAGTGGTTAATTCTCTGACTTCAGTACTAAACATTTGCTGGAAAAATGGTAACACATTTGCCAGCCTGCTTTTCCCCTTAGTTTAGGGGCTGGAACTTCTTAAAACAACATTTCCCAAAGCTTTTCAAGGGTAGACACTTGTATTACAGGATTAGAAAGATTGGGGTTAAGAAGAGCCAGCCCCAGAGGTGTGAACAGGGCCGGAGGAGTTCTCTGTAAACTGGCTGCTGCCCCCTCAAGGACGGCAATGCCCGTGTTTGACGTGCCACGTTGCTGAGGCCTTGGCCACAGATTTGCAAAGCGTTTGCCTCTAGCCCAGTGTAAAATATCTCTTGTCCTTCTCCAGCTGGGAAGTGTCTGCAAGGCTGTAGGCTGCTCAGGCCCAAGAGTGAGCTAGAAGAAACGGGAAGTGGAGGGTTGAGTAAGATGGGCAGATTTTCTCTTAACAGTGAGCAAGCATAACAGACAGGGAAGTGGCACACCCAGCGGTGTGTGGTCTGCATCTGTCTCCTCCCCTCCCTCTGACCTTCAGCCAGCATCCTGTACCTGGAGGGTGCAGAGTTATCTGTCCTGCAGCTGAGCACCAATGAACGTTTGTGTGTCACGTTTGAGTTTCTGTCCAGACTGAAGCACCATCACAAGCGGGTAAGGCCGGCTCCGGAGCGGGTCACGTCCATCTGAGGACAGTGAGGAGCAGAGCATGTTTTGAAAACTTCCCAGACCTGCCTCCCCCTGCTTTTTCTTCCAACCGTACCTACCTGTTCATTGTGAAGGAAGTTGAAAGGGAAGACAGCTTGCACACCGCCCTCCACCTTTATTCATAACCGAGATCAATCTGGGGCCCGCCTCCAGCAAGGAAGACATTGTCCAGACCAGAGGACTGCGGGGGGTGGGGGCGTTGCAGGAGGTCGGCAGCCGTTTGGGCTCATCCTGCTGCTCACAGCCAGGTGGTAAAATGTTGATTCTCCCTTAGTTTGTTTAAAGCAGTGGTTCTCAATCTACGGCCCCAGGACCAGCAGCACCAGCATCCCCTGGGAACTTGTTAGAAATGCGGGTTCTGGGCCCCACCCTACACTTCCTGAATCAGAAGCTCTGAGGGTGCTTAACAACCCCCCAGGTGATTCTGATGCAAGCTCAAGTTTGAAAACTGCTAGTTTAAATCTGCAAAACGTGGCTATTTGCATACTTCCCACCAACACAGCAGCCAAGACAGAGCCCCTCTCCCATGCTTCATTGGGACCAGACCTGCCGGCTGGGTGGATGGTGAGGACTAGTGGCCTAAATCTACTGAGAAGCAAAGTCAGTATCTGTAATCTGCAACAAGCAGAAAATCTCTGCACAGATTCTGTCTCTGCAGCAAAGGCTCTGTGGGCGCAGGGTGAGTGAGACTGTTTATAGTCCTCCCTCCCACTTTTGTGCTCTAGGACATTCTCACGAGATGCCTGGCTTTCCCATTTAAGAAGGAAGTCATTTAGCAAATAGTTTTTAGCTGCGGCTGGCGTGCCAGCTCCCCCAACAGCCCCAGTCCTCTGGCCCGGCTCCCTCACACCCCCTCCTGGGGTGTGAGAGGGCTGGTGGGGAGGAGGCCTCTGTTGCCTTTCCCCAGATTCTCTTGCATATGACACTGCTGTCCACTGAGGAGGCCAGGCCTAGGTTTTTAAAATAGGCAGGAAGGACCAGAGGAAACAAAAACAGAGTTACAGATGCCTCTGATTTTGCATCTTGTTGTGATGATTGTTTTCTTCCTGTTTTTGAGTGATCTTTTGGGGGCGAGTGGGGTGGGGTTTTTGGGCAAGGCGGGTGAGAGGTGTGTGTGTGACCTGTCCAACCTCTGCCTCCTCCCTTCTCTTCAGTGGCGTTTTATCTTCGCTCACTTTGTGGTAGAGCCTGGCCAGGAGTACGAGGTGACCGTCCACCACCTGCCCAAGCCTTTCCCTCACGGGGACCCAAACCACCAGTCCAGGAACTTCCTCGTGCCTGGTAAGAGCGCCCTCCCAGGCCATTGCCTGACCACTCGGCTCTGCAGAAGAAACCAGCAGGTGGCTCGTCTGCCCCTCTGCTTGGCTGGACGGTGGCTGCCGTTGTGTGCGTGTGGCGTATCCACAGAACGAACCCATGCCAGGGGTGGGAGCTCTTCGGGGCACGGCTGCAGCCTCTGCTGCCTGAAGGCAGAGCCGGTTCCCTGTTGGCACAAACGGTGGGTATTGGGCTAAGACCCCAGGCGTTCTCTGGCAGCTGGAGTCCCTCCCTCCGTCTAGAGGAGCACGCTTCCTGCCCAGAAAGTACCGGGAAGACAAGCCACGCTCGGAAGAGTTGTAACCCTGCTCCCAACCGAGTTCCAGCTCTCATCACCTTGTCCTTCGCTTTTTATCCGTCACCCTGCCTGCATGTGTCTAACGCCGTCCCACGTATGACGCCGTCTTCCCTCCCCTCTAATCCGTCCTGCCTGTGAGCACTGCCAGCATCACCCTCTAAACACTTTTTATGTGTGTGCACCTTCTGTTCTCCGTCCTCCCCGGAATCTCAGCCATAGCCTGCAGTAGTTCTCATCGCTCAAAGTCAGCTGCATCTGGACCCCCAGCCTGTTCATGCGGTCTCCAGAACCCCACAAATCACTTTGCATATGGTGATCACAGAGTGCTTGTTGAGGATGGTGATGGCCTTCTTCATCCCTGGAGCAGCCCCCCCCCCACACACACACACACTATCTGCTTACCCTGCTTTATTTTTCTTCATGTTACTCATCACTCCTGGCATTTTACTGTCATGATATAATTATGACAGCATGTTATGCTGTTTGCTTGTTTTTGTTGGTCTCTTCGACTGGAATGTGATCTCCGGGGTGGGGACTGTGTCTTATTCACCACCGGATTGCCAGTGCCTCAAACAGTGCCTGGCATGTAGTGGGTACTACATAAGTATTTGTTGAGTGAGTGAATCTCTCAGTCCCCTCCCCTGTTCCTAAAGTGGACTGACTCAGTGCCTGTCATTCCTCTGCGACTCATACCTGTCACATGTCTTCTTAAACCAAAGCGAAAATGTTAGAGTCAGGGAAGTTGGGGGAGGGGATCAAGAAGATAACTGGAGCAAAAGTCCTTAAGGTGGTGCCTGGACCAGCAACATCATCCAGTTACCTGGGAGCGTGTTGAAAGTGCAGCTTCTCAGGACCTACCCCAACCTGCTGAATCAGAAACTACTGATGATGATACACACAAAAGTTTGAGAAATGTTGCCATGGAGAAACAAAGTGCTTCTCCCTGTGTGAAAAGGCAGAGGCAGCCCTGGAGAGGAAGCTGCGGTGGGGAGAGAAGGAACTGGAGTGGACCGAGGCCCTCGGCCACCCAAAGCAAGCTCAGGAGGAATACACTTGAATCTGGAATGTTCCCTGAGAGAGGAGAGATGAGACAAGCAGTCAGCCCTCAGTTCTCTGGGACCCCTGGCCAGTAGCAGTGGGCCAGTCCTAGAGCTTGCTTTGAAGGGGCCATCTTTGAACAGGCTCCCCAGAAGGGAAAAAGCAGTTATCCCTTGTGTCAGGAGTCTGGAAGCCAAGTTTCTAAGGCAGACACTTAACGGTTTCACTTTTTTCTGGGCCGCAGACTGCATGGACCCCAGGATGAGGATAACCACGCCGTGTGTGAGCTCAGGTGACTGCGCTGGGCGGGCTGGGCGGGAGTGCTCTCCCTGGTTGCAGGCACACCACATGCATGCAAGCCCTCTCCTCACTTGCACCCTCCCTCTGTGCCCTGGGCAGGCAGCCTGTGGGATCCCAACATCACTGTGGAGACCCTGGAGGCCCACCGGCTACGGGTGGGCTTCACCCTGTGGAATGAATCTGCCCGTTACCAGATCCTGCTGAGCAGCTTTCCACACATGGAGAACCAGAGCTGCTTCGATGACGTACAGAATATACTCAAGGTGACTCTCTGCCACCTTCTTACCCCTCTAGCAGCTCAGAACCACCTCTCCACACCTCCAGTCTCCCTGACTGTCCTGCCAGAACTGCGGTTTGAGGAGCTCAGCACTCAGTACTGTGCTCGGTCAGTACTGACCCCGGGCTGCTGCTCTTCTCCTTTCCTGTGCTGTGAGCTGATGCCTAGTGGGTCCTCTTGCTCCTACAGCTGATCCTACATCTGACGGGCTGGAGTTGGTCTCTGCCTACGCCCTACCCAGGCCTTCTTGTTCTCCCCACCCCACGTTCTCCCCTATTCTCTGTTTTGCTTTGTTTATTCCACTTATTCCAAAAATCATTTGAAGATTTGAAAAATGTGGAAATTAAGACAAAGGGGAAGTATAGGTGGAGAAATAAGATGAAGCCAGGGTGCAGTTAGTGCAGAAAATGTGTGCTGTGCTGCCGGACGTGAGCACAGAGTTGTCTCCGTGATCCTGGCAGCCAAAGCAGAGAGGGGACTGCTGGTCACCAGATGTGTTCATGAGTTAACAACAAAGCCGTGCCCCAGGGACGTGTAGCTTCTCCCGGAACCGAAACCCGAGGAGCAGTTGTCCCTGTGGCCCTCCCGAGGGTGAGCGGGACAGCAGTGGGCAGCGTTCTCTCAGCTTCCTTGGCGGACGCGGCAGGTTCTCATTCAGCCAGTCGTCCGCATCCACCCCTCTCTCCTCAGCACACACCAGAGGCTTCCCACCAGCGGGCCAACATCACGCTCACCCTATCCGACTTTAATTGGTGCTGCCGCCACCACGTGCAGGTGGGTGAATGTGGTATGGACAGGTGTGGGAGGGCACAGGTGGCCATTTCTGCTAGATGGGCAAGGAGAGGAGGAGGGCAGCTCGTGGACCGGTGCTCTCTCCGAGGACCCAGCCCGCTGCTGTCTGGTATTCCCTGCCTGACGAGGCATCAGCTGCCTTCGCCAGCCGTGCCCTCCCAGCCCCATCTGGCAGGGGTGCTTTGACCCCCTCTTGCTGATGGGTGATCTGGAGATTCTGCAGTAGCCAACTCAGGTCTCTGACTCTCAAATAGCCTGTGCTGGCGAGAAAGCCTCGGTGTGGGCTGGGGGCCTGCGTCTCCTCCGCGTCTCAGAGTCCTGCTCTCTCCGCTCTTCCTGCCCTCACAGATCCAGCCCTTCTTCAGCAGCTGTCTGAACGACTGCCTCAGACACACTGTGACCGTACCCTGCCCGGAAATTCCAGATACTCCAGGTAGGAAGCCTATGGCTGTCCTGGGACATAGTTGGGGGTGAGAATGGATAACAGTCAACAGCTTGAGCTGAACCCTGCCCTGGTCCTAAGGGTGGGTGCAGAGTGTAATTTAACTTGGAGTTATTCAGGCCTGCAGTGTGGGGCTTTAGAGAGACACTCTACTGGGTTGGACTCTTGACTGCCTTTCACTAGCTGTGTAGCCCCGGACAAAGTACTTAACCTTTCTGATCCTCAAATTCCATGACTGGGAAAATGAGGGTTGTTATCATCATAGAGTTGCAGTTTTGCACCACTTAGCCAAGCGCTGTAGCATGTCGTCGATTTCCAGTCCTCACAAACTGTGAGTCATAGTACTGTGAAGGGAGACTCTCTCCCCCAGGTTCATAGATGAGGAGACTGAGGCAGAGAGATGTTACATAACTTGTCCCAGATCACACACCAAGGAAGTGGCAGAGGCCTGGTTTCTGGCCTGAGCCCATGAGAGTCGGCAGCCCCTCCCTCCCCCTGTACTGCCTCCCACTTCTGGTTCAGAAGGACTTCTGCAGCCCGACATGTGGCCGCAGCCAAGTGCCGATCAGTGACAGAGATTGCACTGGCCTGGATGAGAGCCCTGGCCTCCCAGATGAGAGTGGGCGTCCCTTATTAGACCAACTTGTTTCACGGCAATGGTTTCATTATGTTGAACTCGTACCTAAAGTGCTCGGGGTAGCGTCAGGGTCATCTGCAGGCCCCCAGTGATGTCAGTGACGATTTTTGTGATTACTGCTAATGATTAAGAATACTGTTTTGCCTTTGTTCTCATTGCAGACTCGATTGCAGGTAAGTCCAGCTCGCCTTCCCATAGTGCTGCAGGAGTCCTCAGGGGCCACATGGGAAATCCCTGACCATGCCTTGTACGGAGCCGGGCAGACAAGGCTGGGCCAAGAGGCAGCCCAGGGGTGGGTGAGACGGTCAGCATGCCGTGATGTGGGCCAGAGAGGACAGCCCAGGGCCAGCCATGGGCCCCGGGACCTCAGTGTTGGCAGAGCAGGCCTCCCCTGCCATGTCACTCGTGCTGTTCTGCTTGCCACAGACTATATGCCGCTGTGGGTGTACGGGTTCATCACGGGCCTCGTCGTCCTGCTAGTGGCTTCCGTCATCCTGCTGGTCGTCTGCATGGCCTGGAGGCTGCCTGGTAAGTGCAGGGGCTGTGGGAGCCAGTCCTGGGGCTTTCCCCTCTGTTCCTCTTTCTCCCCATGTCCCCTCTTCCCCCTCCATTTTCTGCGAGACTGTGCTCAGAGGGGACCCTTCAATTCCAGCCCTTCAACCTCAACCTAAGTACAGACATTGCGCCTCTTAGGCCTCGCCTTGGTTGTCAAGAACTCAGAGCCTACAGTCAGGCTGACCTGGGCCCAAATACCAGCTCCACCACTTACTATCTGGGCAAATTACTTAATTCTCTGAGCCCCAGGTTCCTCTTCTGTAAAATGGAAATTATAGTGATACCCACATCGTAAAATGGTTGTAAGGATTAAGTGAAATAGTGCCTCTGAATTTTGCACATGATACGTGCTCAGTATATATTGGCCACAATTGTATCTATTGCTACTAAAATTAGTCTTATTAAAATCAACAGGCTGGAAGCAGCTGGGGAGTCCCTGCATCAGAAGTGACTAGCCAGGCAGGTGGAGCAGCCTGAGCGGCGCCCTCCTGCAGCCCCTAGGCTTGTGCATGTGAGGCGAGCAGAGCAGCCAGGGGCAGCACGATGTGCTAGAGGAGGCTCGGGTAGACCCAGAACCCACGGGGGTGGACCCAGCTCTGCCTCATGGGTTTGCAGGCTTAGGAAGTTGCTTCCCAAACCTTGGACTTGGTTTTCTGCTCTGTAAGGCGGGCTAAGAGCACCTCCCTGTCAGGGCTGTGGTGAAGATCAAATGGTAGTGCTGACGAAGGTGCTTGCTGGTGGATGTTAATAATGTTGCTGCCCTCTCTCCCTGCAGCCCTCTCTGGCCAGGTCCTAAGCAGGAGAGAACATGGGTCCTCGGCTTAGGGGCCGGCCTCCCCTGCCCCTCCACGACCCTAGGCTGTTTCCTCAGTGACCTGGACTGTCGTTTCCACACTCACAGGCTTGTCAGGATCAGCTATTCTCCATTATTAATTATTGTACATGGAAAGAACCACACGCCAGCCACGCAAAGATCTAGTGGGAGGGCCCTTCCCCAGGGGACTACTCACATCTCTACAGGGCTTGAGAAACCATCAAGTCCTCTGGAGGTGTCTGGGGGCTTTTTGTTTCGTTTCTGCTGCTGCACTTCTGGCCTTTCCCCGAAGCACCCCATGCTGCAGGGTGAAGGCAAGGACAGGAGAGACACCTCGCTCGTGGTTTGACTGTCTTTTGACAGTTCTGGGAAGAGGCCGAGGGGGTGGGGATTGAGATTGGGGTTCCAGTGTCATCCTCGGCCATCTGTGGGTTCCGTTCCCCCTGTCCATGTCCCCAAGGACTTGACTCATGCACCAGTTTCCTTCGTTGCATCTCTGAGGGGAGCCGTTCGTTTCCCTTCCTCACCTCCCTAAAAATACCAGGAGGAAATGTTGTCAACAGGCCTGGTGGGGGCTGCTTCTAGAGATGTCTTGTAAGATTTTGCCTCCTGAAGTGGGGAGTCTGCTTGGGGGTGGCCAATCTGTGGGGATGGAGGGCACAGAACTGTGGTGAGGCACTGGCATGGACCCCCAGTCAGCATCCCGGGGCCCCCAGTGGGTGGGTGTGTGGAATCCTTGCCCCCAGCTGACTGAGCACATCCAATGTGCTGGGCACTCCACATGAAATCCCCTAACACACCCATTTCACAGAGGAGGAGACTGAGCTTCAGAGGAATGAGTAACCTTCCCAGCTCACAGCTCACAGTGGCTGACCCGGGATCCGCACTGGAGCGACTCCATGGTGCATCTCCCTGCAAAGGCCCGGAGGTGTCTGGGAGCCACTGCCTCGGGCGCCCTCCCTGTCGTGGGCCCTGGGTCAGGACTGGAGCAGTGCTCCCGTCAGATGCCCCTGTGAGCTGGGCCCTATTTCTCTTCCAAAAGAGCCACTCTGATATATTTCTTTTCTTTCTAGGGTCTCATCATGAAAAATACGGTAATGACACCAAAAACACAGGTGACTATTTGTGGTTGGATGGGCTGGGTTGGGGTGTGTTTTAAAGCTGTGGTGGAGATTCTCTTGAGATGCTTGGGGGGCAGCCTTCTGCAGTGCGACCCTGAGTCCCTTCAGGGGACCTAGCCTCCAGAGGACCCGCCTCCAGCACCCCAGACAGAGGGGACTTCAAATGGCAAGGCTGGGCTAACATTTTTTTAATCACTTAGGAAGGGAAGGGAGGCGTACCGTATTTTGTGAAAAGAAGTCCTCCCTGTAACAGATATTTCTATTCCATAGGCAGGCCTTTGTGCCTTTTTTCCTTTTTTAATTAAAATAATTAGAGTAAAGGCCAGAGGCCAGTTAAGAAGATGAGAGAGAGAGATTCTTTTTCCAGAAGGCACCAGACTGTTTTTTTAGCAAAACAGATGAAACAGCAATATTCGGCTTCTTCCAAGGCCCCAGTGCATTTCTTGGGCAAGAGAGCCAAGCTCCACCTGGCCAGGTCACTCCCAAGTCGGCCAGTGGGGGGTGCTGCCCTCGGCCTTGGTGTGAGGATCCATGCAGGCACACACCTAAACCTGCGGGCTTGGCTCCCCTTGTTTCCCTCAGAAGTCCTGCCTGCTGCCGGCCTGACTCCCCCACCCCTGAAGCCCAGGAAGGTCTGGATTGTCTACTCCGCCGACCACCCCCTCTATGTGGATGTGGTCCTAAAGTTTGCCCAGTTCCTGCTCACCGTCTGCGGCACTGAAGTGGCCCTCGACCTGCTGGAGGAACAGGTTATCTCAGAGGTGGGCGTCATGACCTGGGTGGGCCGCCAGAAGCAGGAAATGGTGGAGAGCAACTCCAAGATCATCATCCTGTGCTCCCGAGGCACCCAGGCCAAGTGGCAAGCCATCCTGGGCTGGGAGGAACCCGCCATCCAGCTTCGGTGTGACCACCGGAAGCCCGCCGGGGACCTTTTCACGGCGGCCATGAACATGATCCTACCAGACTTTAAGAAGCCAGCCTGCTTTGGCACCTACATCGTCTGCTACTTCAGTGACATCAGTGGTGAGAGTGACATCCCTGACCTCTTCAACATCACCCCCAGGTACCCACTCATGGACAAGTTTGAGGAGGTATACTTCCGGATCCAGGACCTGGAGATGTTTGAACCTGGCCGGATGCACCGTGTTGGGGTGCTCGCAGGTGAAAATTACCTGCAGAACCCCAGCGGCTGGCAGCTCAGGGAAGCTGTGGAGAGGTTCCGGGAGTGGCAGGCTCAGTGGCCTGACTGGTTTGAGCGTGAGAACCTTTGCCTGGCAGATGACCAGGACCTCCCATCCCTGGACGAAGAGGTGTTTGAAGAGCCGCTGCTGCCACCGAGAGGAGGGATCATCAAGCAAAAGCCTCTGGTGCGGGAGCCTGCCTCTGAGGGCTGCCTGGTGCTAGATCTGCTTGTCGGTGAGGAAGGAAGAGGAATGTCAAGGCTGGAACCTCAGCTTCAGCCCCAGGGGGAGCTGGCAGCCCAGACCCTGCAAACTACAGTGGTCCCTGTGAAGATTCCTCCAGCTCAGGCAGTGGAACCCGTCCCTGGAGCTGTGGAGGGCCACGCAGCCAGCCGGTTCGCCGTGGTGGAGGGTCAGGAGGCCTGCCCACTGCTGGAGGGCTGTGGCCCCCAGCGGAACAGTGTCCTCCTCCTCTCTGACTCAGAGGACCTGCCACTCTACAGCACCCCGCCGGCGTCACCTGACCACCTCCCAGAGGACGTGAGGGAGCAGCTTGAAGACTTGATGTTCTCACTCTTCCAGCAGAGTCTGAGCTGCCAGGCCCAGGAGCGGTGGAGGAGGCCAGCCGTGGCCCTGCAAGGCCCACACACACCCTGCGAGGAGGGCCAGCGGCAGTCCGTGCAGTCAGACCAGGGCTATATCTCCAGGAGCTCCCCGCAGCCGCCCGACGGACTTACAGAGATGGAGGACGACGGAGAGCAGGACCTGGGAAAGTCGGCTGAGCCACTCTCTCCTGAGGACCTGGAGAGCCTGAGAAGCCTTCAGCAACAGCTTTTCTTCCAGGAGCTTCGGAAGAACTCTGGCTGGGACAGCGTGGAGCCAGAGACGCCGGCCTTGTAGGGGCCTCCCAGACCCAGAGCACTGAGAGAAGGGTGTGTGTGTGTTCGTGGGTACACACGTGTGTCTGTAGATGTATATACGTTCGTGTGTGAGCTGTGTACCTTTAAAATGTAGACATCTTGATTCTGATCCCAGGGTATCCCCCTTAACTTTTCTTTCTCTGACCATCTGGTCATCTTCTGTCCCCACAAGAATCCACAGCCCATTCCCAGGAGCTGATGACACAGTGTCCCTAAGTCCCCATCATTCATTCATTCATTCAGCTTTATTTTGCACCTACTACATGCCAGGCATCTGAGATGGAAAGATAAATTACACCGGGCACAGCCCTGGCCACCAAGGAGCTTAATATTTAGTGAGAGCAGCAGATTAGACAGAGGATGGTCATGCAAGATGTAAGGGCTGAATGGAAGCCCACCCAGGGCTCTGAAAACACCCCAAAGGGGCCCCTGGCCCAGGGAGAAATTCCTGGAGGAGGTCATGTAGGAGCTGAAGAAGAAGCTGGTTTGCTGGGCCAAGACCTTGTAGTGGGGCAGGCAGCAGTCCCAGGAGAGGGAGGAGCAGCCTGTGGCGAGGGCTGCGAGCGGAGTGGGGAGCTGCAGCTGAGCCTGGAGCGGAAGGAGGGAGGCAGTGAGAGGTGGCGGGAGGAGCCAGAGCAGCTGGGAAGGCCTTGTGGCCAGGCTGGGAGGCGGGCCGTCAGCCCAAAGGCCTGGGACTCCTTTAATAGGATGAGCTGTGGCCCTGCAGAGCAGAAGGCTGAGGGCCACATGTACCAGAAGCCACCTTGGATCATTTTTGGAAAGAGACAAGATAGAAATGTGTGATGTGAAACCTAACAGCCTTCAGCAGGGAGAAAACTCAAATCCTGAGCTCACGTTTTGGCAGTCAGTCAATGGGAGAGCTCCAGCAAAGCGTTCTTCAGGGGCTGCCTGGCTGAGTCCATGGGCTCTGGAAGCACAGGAACTGGGAGCCCTCAGCTCCACACTGTGGTCCGATGCAGGGTGAGTTGAGTGTGGGATATGGAGGGCCCACAGCAGGGTGGGGAGGTGGGGCGGGGTGGGAGTGGGAGGGCAGTGAGGACCTGGCGGGCGCACTGACGGGAGAGGAGAGTGTGTCACTCTGCACTTAGAGGTCTGTGGTTCAAAGACATTTGAGGAGAGATGGTAAGGCCCAGTGTTGGAAGGAGTTGTCCCTGAAGTACCTCCTTGGGAGAGACTGAAGTCTTCTGTCTATCTGGGCGTCCCAAAGAGCACGCTGGGATGCCGTCTTCCCTTGGAATTGAATGTCCTCCATTGTCTATACCTGAGTCCTTAACTATAGCTCCAAGTTTCAACAAGCAGGAGAGGATTCTGAAATGTGATGGGAAACCACCTGTCAGGGGTGTACATGTGTGCACGCATACACACACACATACATATATGTGAAAGATTATCAATAAAAGAATGAATGAATTTGTTAACTCTGGTAAGATTTCCTGGTGGTTATTTTGAGTCATATGTTACTATAGGTCAAGAAGTTCCTAGCTCTAGAGTTCTTTCTCGTATTGAAGTTTTTCCTAATTGCAGCAGGGCTGTCAAGGCCTAGGTCCCAGACAGGGTGCGGCTATAAACTGGAGGTCTGTGTCCCCCACAAATTCTTATGTTGACATTTAATCCCCAGTGTGACAGTATTGAAGGTGGAGCCTCTGGGAGATGATGAGGTCCTGACGGCGGAGCCTCACGAATGGGATTAGTGCCCTTGGGAAGGAGGTTTCCTCCGCCCTTCCACCAGGTGAGGACAAGTGAAAATGGTCGTCTGTGAAGCAGGAAGCAGGTTCTTCCCAGACGCTGAACCTGCCAGCGCCTTGGCCGTGACTTCCCGGCCCCCAGCACTGGGAGAGATAGATTTCTGTTGTTTATGAGCTACGCAGTCTGTGGCGCTGTTATAGCAGCCTGAAGGGACTAAGACAGGAAAGGAAGTGAGCGCTTCCAGCTGCCAGCCTCTGGGGCTCCGTCTCTCCAGTAATGCTAGAGGCAGCGTCATTGGGTCTGGACGCCCACCCAGCTTTCTCCGGCATGGCCCCAGCTTCCAATGAGCGCTTGTTGGGTGTTTAGGGGTTGGAATACCATGGCGGACTCTTCCCTCGCTGGAGCCAGGGTTCCACGTGGCAGCAGAATGTCCCCCCAGGTGAGGTCCTGGGGCCCAGAAGCACACTTCCATTAGGATTGCATTCCTCACAAACCTTGAATTCTAGCTTCGCTGGCCTTTGAGGCCAAATGTCCTCAATTGGCATTGTCCACTTTGTCCCCTTTATCTTCAGGGCTGCTGCTTTTTTTATAACAGTTTTATTGAGATGAATCACATACCATACAATTCACAATTGACCCCGTGCAGTTCATTGGCTTCCACGAGTTCAGAGTTCAGCAACCATAGGCATAAGCAATTGGAGAACATTTTTC
This sequence comes from Equus quagga, assembly GCF_021613505.1. NCBI lineage: Eukaryota > Metazoa > Chordata > Mammalia > Perissodactyla > Equidae > Equus > Equus quagga. The sequence goes on from NC_060267.1 coordinate 57,610,599, forward strand.
TCTTTTTTTTTTAATTGAGTTAATGATAGGTTACAATGTTGTGAAATTTCAGTTGTACATTATCGTTTGTCAGTTGTGTTGTAGGTTCACCCCTTCACACTTTGTGCCCACCCCCCACCCCACCTTTCCTCTGGTAGCCACTAATCTGTTCTCTTTGTCTACATTTTTAAATTCCTCATATGAGTGGAATCATACAGAGATCGTTCTTCTCTATCTGGCTTATTTCACTTAACGTAATTCCCTCAAGGTCCATCCATGTTATTGCAAATGGGATGATTTTATTCTTTTTTGTGGCTGAGTAGTATTCCATTATGTATGTGTGTGTATATATATATATATATATATACACCACATCTTCTTTATCCATTCATCTGTTGATGGGCACTTAGGTTGCTTCCATGTCTTGGCTATTGTGAATAATGCTGCAGTGAACATAGGGGTGCATGGGACTTTTGGAATTGCTGATTTCAGGTTCTTTGGTTAGATACCCAGTAGTGGAATAGCTGGATCGTATGGTATCTCTATTTTTAATTTTTTGAGGAATCTCCATACTGTTTTCCATAGTGGCTGCACCAGTTTGCATTCCCACCAGCAGTGTATGTGGGCTCCTTCTTCTCCACAACCTCTGCAACATTTGTTACTATTTATTTTAGTTATTTTTGTCATTCTAATCAGTGTAAGGTGATATCTTAGTGTAGTTTTGATTTGCATTTCCCTGATGATCACTGATGATGAACATCTTTTCATGTGCCTATTGGCCATCCGTATATCTTCTTTGGAGAAACGTCTGTTCATGTCTCCTGCCCATTTTTTGATCGGGTTGTTTGATTTTTTGTTGTTGAGTTGTGTGAGTTCTTTATACATTATGGATATTAAGCCTTTGTCAGATGTATGACTTGCAAATATTTTTTCCCAGTTAATGGATTGTTTTTTTGTTTCAATCCTGTTTTCCCTTGCCTTGAAGATGCTCTTTAGTCTGATAAAGTCCCATTTGTTTATTCTTTCTATTGTTTCTCTTGTCTGAGAAGACATGGTGTCCGAAAAGATCCTTTTAATACTAATGTCAAAGAGTGTACTGCCTACATTTTCTTCTAGAAACCTTATGGTTTCAGGTCTCAGCTTTAGGTCTTTGATCCATTTTGAGTTTCTTTTGGTGAATGGTGAAACAGAATGCTCAATTTTCATTCTTTTACATGTGGCTTTCCAGTTTTCCCAGCACCATTTGTTGAAAAGACTTTCTTTTCTCCATTGTATGCCCTCAGCTCCTTTGTCGAAGATTAGCTGTCCATAGATGTGTGGTTTTATTTATGGGCTTTCAATTCTGTTCCATTAATCTGTGCACCTGTTTTTGTACCAGTACTATGCTGTTTTGATTACTGTAGCTTTGCAGTATGTTTTGAAGTCAGGGATTGTGCTGCCTCCAGCTGTGTTCTTTTTTCTCAGGATTGCTTTAGCAATTCGGGGTCCTTTCTTGCCCCATATGAATTTTAGGATTCTTTTTTTTTTTTTAAGATTTTATTTTTTTCCTTTTTCTCCCCAAAGCTCCTTGCTAAATAGCTGTATATTCTTAGTTGTGGGTCCTTCCAGTTGTGGCATGTGGGATGCTGCCTCAGCGTGGTCTGATGAGCAGTGCCATGTCCGCGCCCAGGATTCGAACTGATGAAACACTGGGCCGCCTGCAGCGGAGCGTGCGAACTTAACCACTCGGCCACGGGGCCAGCCCCGAATTTTAGGATTCTTTGTTCTATTTCTGTAAAGAATGTCATTGGGATTCTGATTGGGATGGCGTTGAATCTGTAGATTGCTTTAGGTAGAATGGACCTTTTAACTATGTTTATTCTTCCAATCCATGTACATGGAATGTCTTTCCATCTCTTTATGTCGTCATCCATTTCTTTCAGAAAAGCCTTGTCATTTTCATTGTATCAGTCTTTCACTTCCTTAGTTAAATTCACCCCGAGGTATTTTATTCTTTTTGTTGTGATTGTGAATGGTATTGTGTTCTTGAGTTCTTTTTCTGTTAGTTCGTTATTAGAGTATAGAAATGCTACTGATTTATGTAAATTGATTTTATACCCTGCAACTTTGCTGTAGTTGTTGATTACTTCTAAAAGCTTTCCAATGGATTCTTTGGGGTTTTCTAATATAAGATCATGTCACCTGCAAACAGCGACAGTTTCACTTCTTCCCTCTCTATTTGGATTCCTTTTATTCCTTTTTCTTGCCTAATTGCTCTGGCCAAAACCTCCAGTGCTATGTTAAATAAGAGTGGTGATAGAGGGCATCCGTGTCTCATTCCTGTTTTCAGGGGGATGGCGCTCAGTTTTTGCCCATTGAGTATGATGTTGGCTGTGGGTTTGTCGTATATGGCCTTTATTATGTTGAGATAGTTTCCCTTCTATCCCCATTGCGTTGAGATTTTTATCATAAATGGCTGTTGGATCTTGTCAGATGCTTTCTCTGCATCTACTGAGATGATCATGTGGTTTTTACTCCTGTTTGTTGATGTGGTGTATCACGTTGATTGATTTGCGGATGTTGAACCATCCCTGTGTCCCTGGTACGAATCCCACCTGATCATGATGTAGGATCCTTTTGATGAATTGCTGGATTCGGGTTGCCAAAATTTTGTTGAGAATTTTTGCATCTATTTTCATCAGTGATATTGGCCTGTAGTTCTTCCTTTTTTGTGCTGTCCTTGTCAGGCTTTAGTATCAGCATGATGTTGGCCTTGTAGAATGTGTTAGGAAGTGTTCCATCCTCCCTAATTTTTTGGAATAGCTTGAAAAGGATAGGTATTAAATCCTCTCTGAAAGTTTGGTAGAATTCCCCAGGAAAGCCATCTGGTCCTGGGGTTTTATTCTTTGGGATGCTTTTGATTGCTGTTTCAATCTCTTTCCTTGTGATTGGTCTGTTCAAATTGTCTGCTTCTTCTTGACTAAGCTTTGGGAGATTGTAGGAGTCCAAGAATTTATCCATTTCCTCTAGGTTATCCATTTTGCTGGCATATAGTTTTTCATAGTATTCTCTTATAAATCTGTTGTATTTCTGCAGAGTCTGTTATTTCTCCTCTTCCATTTCTGACTTTGTTTATTTGAGCTTTCTCCCTTTCTCTTTGTAGGTCTGGCTAGGGGTTTGTCAATTTTATTTATCTTCTCAAAGAACCAGCTCTTTGTTTCATTGATCCTTTCTGCTGCCTTTTTTGTTTCAATAGCATTTATTTCTGCTCTGATTTTTATTATTTCTCTCCTTCTGCTGACTTTGGGCTTTGTTTGTTCTTCTTTCTCTAATTCAGTTAGGTGTAGTTTAAGATTGCTTGTTTGGGATTTTTCTTGTTTGTTAAGATGTACCTGTATTGCGATGAATTTTCCTCTTAATACAGCTTTTGCTGTATCCCATATGAGTTGGTATGGCATGTTATCATTTTCATTTGTCTCCAGGTATTTTTTGATTTCTTCTTTAATTTCTTCAATGATCTATTGCTTATTCAATAGCATATTGTTTAGTGTCCACATTCTTGTGCCTTTCTCAGCTTTTTTCTTGTAATTAATTTCTAGCTTTATAGCATTATGATTGGAGAATATGCTTGTTATTATTTCAATTTTCTTAAATTTGTAGAGGCTTGCCTTGTTTCCCAACATATGGTCTATCCTTGAGAATGTTCCATGCGCACTTGAGAAGAATGTGTATTCTGCTGTTTTTGGATGGAGTGTTCTATATATATCTATTAAGTCCAACTGTTTTAGCTTTTCGTTTAGCTCCACTCTTTCTTTGTTGATTTTCTGTCTGGATGATCTGTCCATTGATGTGAGTGGGGTGTTGAGGTCCCCTACTGTTATTGTGTTATTTTTGATATCTTCTTTTAGATTTGTTAATAGTTGCCTTATGAACTTTGGTGCTCCTCTGTTGGGTGCATAGATATTTATAAGCGTTATTTCTTCTTAATGAAGTGTCCCTTTGATCATTATATATTGGCCCTCTATGTCTCTCTTTACCTGCCTTACCTTGAAGTCTGTTTTGTCTGATATAAGTATTGCGACACCTCCTTTCTTTTGTTTGCTATTAGCTTGGAGTATTGTCTTCCACCCCTTCACCCTGAGTCTGTGTTTGTCCTTGGGGCTGAGGTGTGTTTCCTGGAGGCAACAAATTGTTGGATCTTGTTCTTTAATCCATTTTGCCACTCTGTCTTTTTTTCAGAGAGTTCAATCCGTTTACATTGAGGGTGAGTATTGATGCATGAGGGCTTAATGCTGTCGTTCTGTTGCTCATTTTTCGGTTTTCCTGTGTTTCCTTTCTTTCTCGTCCTGTGTGTTTTAGTCTACACGTTGACTTCTGCAATTTCTTATGCTGGGTTTCTTAGATTTTTCCTTCTTTATGTTTTGTGTCTCTGTTCTGTTTTTTAGTTTAGTGGCTACCCTGAAGTTTGTCTTCAGAATCTCGTGTATAACATAGTCCATTTTCTGGTGGTCTCTTACTTACTTAGCCTAAACTGATTCAGTCCCTTTCCTCCTCCCCTCCTAAATTATTATTTTCATCTCCTATTCCAACTTGCGTTGTGAGTTTGTGGTTAGAGTGATAGGATTGTTTTTGCTTTGGTGATTTATTTCCCTTTATCCTAATGCTATAGTTGAATATTTTCTATCCTATTCCAATTCTATCTGTCTCCCTACTCTGTGTTTTGTGACCCCTTTCTCCCTTTTTTCTTATTTCAGGTATGAGAGCCTTCTTGAGGATTTCCTGTAGTGGAGGTCTTGTGGCTACGAAGTCCCTTAGCTTTTGTTTGTCTGGAAAAGATTTAATTTCTCCCTCATATCTGAAGGATATTTTTGCTGGATAGAGTATTCTTGGCTGAAGATTTTTATCCTTTAAAATTTTGAATATGGCATTCCAATCTCTCCTAGCTTGTAAGGTTTCTGTAGAGAAATCCACTGAAAGTCTGATAGGGGTTCCTTTGTAGGTTATTTTCTTCTGCCTTGCTGCCCTGAGTATTCTTTCTTTGTCATTCATTTTTGCCATTTTTACTACTATGTGCCTTGCAGTAGGTCTTTTTACATTGACAAATCTAGGAGATCTGAAAGCTTCCTCTACACACATTTCTCCCTCAATCCCTAGATTTGGGAAGTTCTCTTCTATTATTTCGTTGAGCACACTTTCTGCTCCATTTTCTTTTTCCACACCCTCAGGACTTCCAATTATTCTTAAGTTTCATTTTCTCATTGAGTCAGCTATTTCTCGGAGATTTTCTTCAGTTATTTTAATCCTTAGTTTTCTTTCTTCCTCTGTCTGGAGCCATTCGACCTGTCTATCTTCGATTATGCTCATTTGCTCCTCTGTGGTGTCTACACGGGCATTCAGGGAATCCATATTCTGTTTTATCTGATCCATTGTATTTTTCATCTCTAGTATTTCTGATTGATTCTTTATAGTTTCAATCTCTTTTGTGAAGTAACTCCAGAACTCATTGAGTTGTTTCTCCATATTTCCCTTTACCTCATTGAGTATTTTGATGATAGCAATTTTGACCTCATCTTCACTTAGTTTACTTATTTCCAAGTCCTCAGGACATTCTTCTGTGTTTTTATTGTTTTCCTTCTGGTCTGGGGCTTTTATAAATTGCTAGGTCGTAGAGGAGTGGTTTTTGCGCATGATGCTATTATTGGTTGCAGTTACAGCCTGTCGCCACTAGATGGGGGTTGAGAGCCGCATTCTGAGCCCTGCGCCTTCAGCCAAGATGGCGGAGCGCAGCAGAGGTTAGAGGAGGAGGGGCACTTTCTCTCGGGCACAGACCTGGATTGCGATCTGCACTCGCTCTCTGGTTTCCCGGGGCCCTGGCTTGATGTGGTCCCCCCACGCAAAAGCTTTCCCCCGTTAGAGGGTTTCCACTGCTGTGGGAGTCCTGGATGGTCCCAGGATGTACTGCCCCTCCCCCATTCCTCCCCCCCCCCCCCCACAGGATCCCAGCCTCTAGGGGAGGGAGCAAAGTTCTCTCTTACACCGTTCCAGCTCCTCCAAGGGCAGCTCCAGCCTCTCCGCCCTCTGTCGCCTGGCTGCTGTGGGTTGCCAACGATTTATTAGGATTTTTTTTTTGGTTGGAAAGCAGTTGCTCTTTTTGGTTGTAATTTGGAGGGGAGAGAGTCCCGGTTGAGCTCATGCTGCCATGTTGCTGACATCACTCATCTGGAGAACATTTTTCTTACCCAAAAAAGAAACCCAGCACCCCTTAATCATTACTCCCAGCCTCCTCACCTCCCTGTCCCTAGGCGACCACCAGTCTGCTTTCCTTCTATGGATTTGTCTGTTGTGGACACGTCATATATAAATGGAACCATAAAGTTCTCCAGGACTTTTTGACCCTTTTTTTAATGTCATTCCCTTGTTCCTCCCACATTCCCCCCCTACTCCTTCCCTGGAACTCCCAATGTCACGCTGGTCTTAGCTCCACATAAGTACTAGAAATTCCGTCTGGTCAGCCAAATGCCAAGAGCTTCAAGAGTGTGTAAATAAAGCCATGCCTCTCTTTGTGTGTTACTCTGAACCATGGCCAATAGAATCCAGCTTCCCCCAGAAGAGCCCCTCCGAGAACAGATGTCCTCTGAGCTGTGACCTTCCCACCTCTTGGGCCCTTCTCCTAAGTAGGGTGCAGCAGAGGTGGCTCGAGGTGGGCAGAAGGACCCGCAGTCAGCATGTGACCAGAACCTGCAGTGGAGCAGCTGCCCGTGACTAGTGTCCAGCACAGTCCTGCGTGCTCCCACATGTGCGCCTTTGCCCCCTGCATGGCTTCCGTGGCTTTCTCCTGCCTGCTGTCTTGGTCCTAGTGAGGAGAGAAAGGAGCAATGAGGAGATCTGGACATTGCTTGATACAGTGCTGCTGACAACTTTGCTTCTAAACCAGTTTCTCTTTCCTACTGAGGAAGGTCCTCAGAGGCGTTTAGGTTTTGAATGGGTTTTATTCACTCCCTTGAACACCCACTCAGCAGTCTGAGCTGGGGTCTCTGAATGCCAGGCTGTGGTGGATGTTACTTATTTCCTGCTTACCTCTGACATTTAACAGGCCCAAAGACAAGTGGCACTTGCAGTGCAGGGGGTGCTTTCAACCCTGTGGCCTTTAGCCTCTGTGCTCGGGGTTCTCCCATCCCAAATAGAGAGGGGAGTGCCAGGCCCTGTTCTGCTCCAGACTGGGCAAGAAAGGACGCAGGCACACTTGCACTCGGAGTGAGACACAGAGCTGGCACTCCAGCCCCCGCCTGGGTCTCAGGCCAAGTGTGCTGGAGAGGGAGGTTCCTTGAAAAGAGGCTGGAAACCGTTACCACAGAGCTGGAACCCTGCCTCTGCTGCTTCTCAGTCAAGCAACTTAAGTTGTCTTCCTTAGGTCTCAGGTTGCCCATCTCTAAAATGTGTGCAGCAGGAGTTCCTACCTCAGAGGGGCCTTGCGAGGAGTGGGTGAGACAGACGTGGGAGCCCTCGGGGAGTGTCCTGCACCCAAAAGCACTCACTGTGGGGCAGCCGTCATTCAGTCCAGGTGTCACCACACTGCCACACTGCTGCCTTTGCCAGGAGTCCAGAGGCTTCCTTAGGTCTCTTTGCCTCTTAAGGAGGAGAAGCTTTCCGCCCTGGTTCTGGATCAGAGCAGCTTACATGCCTGGGGCACTGTTCATCTAGCCTCAGTTCCTATTGCTGTCACTTTCTTCCTCAAGTGTTTGCTTTCTCAGATTATAAAAGTAATGTGTGACCCAGCGCTTGGCATATATTGGAGCTCAACAAGTGTGTGGGCTGAGCGAATATGCTCATTGTGGGAAAATGGAAACATTAGAGATGCTATAGATTATACGTTGTGGAAGAACATAAAACAAAGCAACTGCCCCCCCACCCATGCGTGTAGGCTGTGAAGTTGGGGCGCCACATTGCTTTTTGCCAGGATGGGCTCTCACCAGATGTCTGCTTCCCACCCATGGCCTCCCACATCACTCCTAAATGGCTTCCAGGTGCATCACCTTTCTTTCAGTCTCTCCTTGGCTCTCCATGCCCTGCTGCCTCTCCCATATCTTGGCACTGGGTCCGCACTCTCGTCCTGTCCGTTTAGGTTGGTTAAGGCAAGTGGGGCACCCTGTTGAGCCAGCCTTGCCTGTAAGAGGAACATGCAGTCCCGTCTCTCGTGATTTGAAGGATGCCAAGAAGTCTTGTCCAACATTGCCTTCCCCCACGCTGGTGCCTATATTGCCTTCCTGGGAGGAGGAGCCCCTTAGGTTCTTAACACCTTAGTATGAATTAGTGTGCTGGATCCTTCCTTTCTGATTAGAGAGGAAGAAGATGCAAGTGGCCTGAGGAGAGGGAGCAGAAAGCAGAGGGGGAGGCATGACTGGCTGGCCCCTACTTTTTACCTGCACCCTGACTTTCGCTCCATGCTTCGTCCATCAGACTCACCCAGAACATGAAATTCAGCCCCTGCTTTTTAGCCAGAGCCGTGCAGCATTGACGAAGGGCAAGTTGAACCCACTTAACAGCTAAAGTCTGAAGGCTGCCTGGGGCGGTGTGGATTTTGGAGGCAGCCAGACCTGGGTTGAAATCTGGATTCCCTTCCTGACTGCAGGGTGGCATTCAGCAAGCCACTCCATCTTTCAGGACCTCAGGCAATGGAGATAAACCTACCTTGGAGGTGGCTGTGAGGATGAAATGAGCAAACATGCACCAAGGGCCTGATACAGCCAAGCACAGGACATATTTCTGTGTCCTTCCCTTGGGCCAGAACTGCACGGTCACACTCAACCCTGTGGTGGGGCCCGAGGGTGGCCCGCCTTGCCCTTTCACAAAGGGATGTCTCCTGCTGTCCTTCACCCGCGGTTCCCAAAGTGCCTTCGCACGCGCGCCGCCTGACCCAGATCACTGAGAGCTCACTGGCGTCACTGTGAGAAATGCATAAATATTTATAGCATGTTTAGTGAAATTAATCATCTTATTTTGCAGCTAGATTTACGAAGAATTGAAGACATGGTCTGACGCTGTTCTGTAATTATTTTATGTGTAAATTTTGTCCCGTTGTGATTATAAACATCTTGAGGAAAAGGACCCTTTTTGCATATGTCACTCATTTAATTCTCACCTCACCTTGTGAGGTAGGTAGCATGGCTCCTGTCTTATAAGTAATGAATATGTTCCAGGAGCTTGGGTGAGTGCCCAAAGCCACAGCTAGGAGGAAGCAGAGCATGCTCTCCCCAGGCTCTGATTTTGTCCCTCTCGCCCTACGGGGTCAAAGCACTGTGTGACCCTCGCAATGGCCAGAACCATTGTTGGGCAACAACTCAGAGTGGCTTGAATAGTGTGGGCTGTTTGTGCTAAAAATATATATATACAATAATTTTGTTTGTGTGCCGACTCAATATTCTGTTTTAGACTTCACAGTCCTCTTTGTGTTTTAAAAAAAAAGAACCAAAAAACCGAAAACCATGGCCTTGTTCTCTCATTCATATGTAAGAATTCAGGCTTCTGACTGGAGCGAGAGTAACATAAGAGGGCAGAGTAGGATTCAAAAAGCAGTTTCTCAGTCTCTCCCTCTTTGGTAAGTTATTCTTAGAAAGAAATGGGAGTGAAAGCCTTGGGTGGCTGAGGAAAGTATGCTCAGGCTAGGCACCCATCTGCATCAGCTCTGCCTGCAGAGAGCCTGCGCGGACACCCACGGGCCGAGGCCACTGCCACACTGCATCCTGAGGAGGATGCTGGCTGCCTAGAAAGGAGACAGCCAAGGTGTACCCATACTGTTAACACACACCTATAAAATGATGACGAATGGCACAGCGACATTTAAGAATTTAGTACGGAAACCAGGACAGGAAAGATCTTAAAACAAACCACACAGGAAGCTTGTCACAAGTCTCAAGTCTTTTATTTTCAGAACAGAGTCTGGTTTTATTTTTAAAAAGAGAAGGGGCGGGGGGAAACGTGATAAATGCCAGTGAGGTGCCACTTCCCCTCCTCCAGGTTCTAACTGTCAGCCCACTCTCTCCTGCAGAAGCACATGGAATCAGAACCAGGGCGTTTGATCCTAACGGTCTTTAGCGAAGGCCTAGTCCAACCCCTTTCCAGAACAGGTAAGGAGCCAGAGGCTCAGATCGAGGACACGTCTTGCTTGCACACATGTCAGGGGCAGGCAGTCTGGATGCTGAGCCCAGGGTTCTTTTCTGTGAATGGTGCTGCGGGCATGAGCCTCAGGAAACAGCGTATGTGCAGGTATTAGACCCACAGGGACATCTCCAGATTGACCCCTGCACTACAGGTGCCCCTAAAAAGCAAGGAAAGTGAAGCTTTAGGGGACGTTTCTTGTGAACAGGCCAAGGGAAGTAAGTAAAAGGACTCAAGAAAAACACACCAGAAGGAAGGGACTGACTCCCTGAGCACAAATTACTGGCACCAAATGTTTGAAAGAGGATGTCCAGGGGTGATTTGAGGGCCAGAAGACAGGGCCTGAACAGGCCTGGCCTCCGCCAGAATTGGCCTGGTGGCCATCAGTCTCTCAACTTACCTAGGGAAGTGGCAGCTCACTAGAACCTATCACAGCCTCCCAGCAGAAACCCAACAGTACTCAGAGCTTTCACAGTCACTCAGCAGGGAGACCGCCATCCTAACAGTAGCGAGGACATGGACGGGGGCCAGCCACGTGCTGGCCATGGCTCAGACATAAAGTCCTTCACAGTCACTGAGATTAGGTAGCAGAGAAACAGCAAAGCTGGAGAGAGGGTGTGGGAACAGAGGGAGCAGCTAGTGGGACCCACCCAAGGCCTGGGCCCCGGAACTTTGAGCACATGGAGTTCAAAGGGAGAGAAGAGGAGTCAGGAGAGAGAAGGAGAGAAGGCAGAAAAAACCCAGTTAGCTGTGAAATCCAACCGGCTAATTACTGGACCTCGGAGGATGAGGGGCTGAGAGCACAAATTGTGCTTTGAGTGTGAACATTTTCCCCCCATTGTTCCCCACTCTGAGAGTAGTGGGAGGCTCCAGAGAACTCTGGTCAAGCCATCAGCCCCTCTTATGTCTCTGTCTACATGGACAACTTCTGTCAACAAGCCCCCAGAGAACCTGGGAGAGAGGGGCCCCAAGCGAGACCCGCGGCCCAGAAAGCAAGCGTAATGTGTCACTCAAAGCTAGTGAGCAACAGTGCCCATGACATCTGGGCCTTTGTCCAAGCTTATTACACCACACACAACTGCCCGAGCATGGGAAGAGAGAAGGGAAACAAAACTTCTTACAATTCCCCCCCCACCCCGGCAGCCTATGGCAGGGTGAAGAAAAGGCTTTCCTGCTGCCAGCTGTCTTCCTGCACTCTTCCCTCCCCTAAAAATAATTATCCTGCCTTAAATATTCCAAAAGTGATGTCCCACATCCAGACTGTAAGTGGGCAATGCCTGGATGTCCCTTGTCATCAACCTCAACAAGAGGAATACCAGGGAGGAAGGCTGGGGGAGGGGAGTTAGCCACCCTAATCCATGCAGCCTGCCTTTCCCTAGAGAGTCTCTTAACCAGGGCAGAGGAGAAAGGTCACCACCACCCCTTCTGATTTACACCAAGCTTCCTAGAGGAAGGACAGATGGGCAATTGCGTTTCCTACTCCCTTGGGCCCACAGGAGGCCCACCTTCACATCTATCCAGGAACCCCACCAAAGCTGTTGTTCTGAGCCAAGATCTGACCCAGCCAGCAACAAACTTCAGGAAGGATGAGAGATCCAGGTGCAGAGGAAGGGACAAAGGGAGGGCACGCCAATGGCTAATACTCCACAGACCCTGTAATAACACTGGCACCAAGCCCCAGCTGCATCTAGCAGCCATGTTGAATGCAATTTCTGAGTATTTTGTCTTTATTTTTGCAAGCGGCATCAGTGCATGATGCAACAAAAGTTGAAAGCACAGAGGTAGAAATGCTCACTCACCCAAAAAAGGGTGCAGTTTGGTCCCTAGAGTACGAACCCTCTCCTTCCCATAAGCTGAGAAGAGAGGAGTGGGATTGAGGAAGATTCTAGGTGAGCTTCTCCCTTGCAGGAGAGCAACTGGGCAGCTCCCAGAAGCCCAGCTCCTTCTGGGAATTCATGGCCACAAATTCAGGTAGGAACAAGGAGGGTGGTGGTCTGTGCGGTGGGCAGGGCACCCCCAGATCTCCTACTGATTGCAACGGGCCACAGGGTGGACACAGAAAACAACAACAACACACACACGTAGACTTTGCATCCACCACCTGGAAGGAATCCAATAGACACATCAGGGTAACCGAGCATTCTGGGTCAGTTTCAAAGTGTTGGGCCAACGACCACTCACCAGAGCCTAAAAGCTGGTACTTCCAAGCAAGGGGGAGGGCCCAAGGCCCCTGACCGCCTGCCTGGGCACCCCCTTCCCTCCATTGTCACCTACAATGGATAGGAATTTGCGTGGAGGCGGGAAACACAAGAAGCAGAGGTACCCAGCCCTTTGGAGGCGAGTGAGAGTAGGGCATGGAAAAGGGATATGACGGGACGTGGACTTTCCTCCCTCACCATTAGCTACTTGGTCTCCCTCCAAGCAGTCTTGACTCAAGGGGTGCAGAAGGACACACTGGCCCTTAGCCCTATTAACAGTTACCTCTTCCAAACACAGCCTGATCAAATCTGGGTGAGAGAAAGGTCAGAGGACAAGGGAGCTGGGGTCTCTCAACCCCAAATCAAGCCCCCTTCCCTTATCTCCCTCAATTCTGGGAGGCCACAGCCAGGGTGTTGACATAGCCATGGGCACCCCCCTCGTTCTCCGAGATGCAGTGGCCGAGCTGGGAGCCTCCCTGAGGTGGCCGCGGTGGCGGTGGAGCAGAGGGCGGACCGCCGTAGCCCCCTCTGGCCCGACTGGGGGAGGCCCGACTCCCCCGGTCCCAACAGCCCTCCAGGGCCTCCAGGCCGCGGCAGCCAAGGAAGAAGAGGTTCTTGAGCATGAAGATGGAGAGGGGCTGCTGGTAGCTCACCACCAGGAGGCAGCGCAGCGCCAGCAAGGGCACGTCTACTAGGCAGCCACCCAGCAGGCGCAGAAGGCGGCTGCAGCTACCTGGACCCGAGGCCTGGCCCCAGGACGAAGCTGCCGCGGCGGCGTTGAGCTCGTAGAGCCAGAGCACCGGCGAGGCGAGGGTGAGAAAGTACACAGCGATGAGCAGGTAGCGCAGGTGCGCGGGTAGTGGCACGCGGCCCTCCAGCATTAGCTCCACCAGGGTGAAGCTGTCGAGCAGGTCCAGACACGTGCCCAGGAAGCAGCCGGCGGCGCGGTGCTGCTGGGGCTGCAGGAGCAGAGGTCCCGCCGAGCCAGGCGGGGCGCCCGCTTCGCTGATGGCCCGCACCAGGCTGTAGAGCAGGGGCACGGATAGCGCCATGGTGAGACGGAAACCCATGGTGCCGAAGGGCGCGCGCAGCTCGATGAGGTCCAGAATGGACGTGCCCAGGATGAGCACCACCTTGGGCGTGAAGGCGATGGAGTAGATGAGCCAGGCCAGGTAAGCAAAGGCGAACTCGCCCGCCGCCCCAGCAGTCCCCGGGCCGCCCCCCGGGCCGCCCGCGCCCCCGCGGCCGCCGCGTGCCTTGGCCCCGGCCGCAGCCCCGGCGGAGGCTGTCGATGGGGCGGGCAGGTGCAGCGTGGGCGCGGCGTGGTGGTGGTGCTGGTGGTGGTTGTGCGCGCCACTCGCCGCGCCGCCCCGACGGCCCCGGCTGTTCTTGGCGAAGAAGATGGCCCAGCCCACCACCACCACCAGGTCGGTGGCGATCCAGGAGCACCAGTACAGGTCGGTGACGGCGATGAGGTACAGGTCCAGCAGACCGCCCTGCGCCAGCAGCAGCACCACGGACAGCGCCTGGTAGCCCCAGCGGCACCCCGGTCTGGGGGCGCAGCCGCGGCGCCGACCCCTGCGGCCCGGGCGGGCTGGGCGGCCACAGCAGCAGCAACACGAACAGCAGGAGGTGCCGCTGCCGGTCCCGGGGCCGCCCGCGCCCCCAGCCGAGCGGCCCCCGGAGCCCCCGACGGCCCCGACCGCAGCGCCCCCGCCAAAGTCCGCGGCTGTCATGCTGCAGGAGGAGGTGGGCGTGGAGCTGGAGGAGGAGGTGGCGACCGAGGAGGAGAAAGCGGCGGGCGCTGGGTTGGCGGCTGGGGCGCCCCCCTGAGCCGGGGGCCCCTGGAGCCCGGAGGCGGCAGCCGGCACCAGCGGCTTGCTGATGCTGATGCTCTCGTCGTCGTCCTCTCGCTCCGCGCCGGTGCTGCTGCTGGGGGAGCCGCCGCCGCCCCCGCCGCGTCTGCCGCCGCCTCCCCCCCGGCTGGTGCTGGTGCTGGTGCTGCTGTCGCCCGAACCTCTCCGGCCGCGGGAGGACGCCCCCCGGAGGAAAAGGGGCTGCAGCCGGGCGGCGGCGGGGGGCTGGGGGAAGGAGCCGGACGAGGTCGAGACCGAGCGGGGGTTGCCGAGCGCTGGGTGCATTGTCCTCCAAGGGGCTCCGGGGGGCTACCCAGCTGCTCCCTCCCGGCCAACTGCAGGCTGGCGAGGCGGCCGAGGGGAGCCGGGCCAGCCGCCGCCGCCTCCCCGGCAGCTGGAACTCCTACCCGGGTCGGGCAGCAGCGAGATCCGGACTGGAGCCACCGGACTGGGCGAGCTAAGCCCCGGGTGGCTGCGAGCGGGCTAGGTGAGAGGCTGAACCCACCGCGATGACGGCCGGCGCGGAGGGGGCGGGGAGCGAGCCCGGGCGGAGAGGAAAGAGAGGCTGGCGGCGGGGAAACCAGGACTGGATTCAAGGGGGAGAGGAGGAGAGACCAGAGAAGGAGAAAGCCCGGCTCGCTGGATCAGCAGGAAGAAAAAGGATGGGTGATGCTGAGGCAGGAGAGTTGGGGTGGGGAGTCCTGTGGGCCTGGAGGATGAAAGGGGAGAAGGAGATAGTGGTCAGAAGCCGGTGGGCAGCGGGGTGGGGGTTGGGGGCGGCGGCGCCGGCGGGACCTAAACAGAGCACGGGATTCCTAGAGAAGCCGCTCCGAGGTCCCGCTGGCTGAACGCGGAGCGTTAGTGACTGGGTGGCCTTGGTCTCAGTGTAGACCTGCATGCGAGCACCAGGCTCAGGGACAGGTTCAGGCCTCTGCTCCTGGTCAGCACAGCTTCTTCCGCAGGCAGCTGGGCAGCTCTGGCCTCTACACTCTGTCCAGTGCCCTTTCGCCTGGGCCATCCTGCCTCTCCTCAAGGCATTTAAAAACCAGTTGGAGGAGTCAGGCCATACTGATAAAAGGACCAGGAACAGCAGCCCCAGACATGTGTTTCCACATTTTCATGGCCCTCGCCGGGTTCAGTGAGCCACCCTCTGGGAGGTCCCAATTTCCAGTGAAGTCCATCTTGTTTGATCTCTGAATGTAACTGTTTGGGAAGAAGACAGGTGAAAGAACCATTTATGTGGCACCAGCCAAGTGGGGCTCTGGTATTCTCCAAGACATTTTTTAAGCGGGAACTGGAAATTCTAGAAAGATGTATATAGCAGAGAAGAAAATAAAGTTACATTTAGAGGTAGGGGCACCTTGGTAAAAACAAAGGCTCAGGGGGCTGGCCCGGTTGCCAAGTGGTTAGGTTCCCATGCTCTGCTTGGGCGGCCCAGGGTTTTGCCAGTTCGGATCCTCCGCACAGACATGGCACCGCTCATTAGGCCATGCTGAGGCGGCGTCCCACATGGCACAACTGGAAGGATCTACAACTAGAATATACAACTATGTACTGGGGGCCTTTGGGGAGAAGAAGGAGAAGAAGAAGAAAGAAAGAAGATTGGCAAGAGATGTTAGCTCAAGTGCCAACCTTTAAAAAAAAAAAAAAAAGGCTCAGAGAGGGTAATGGTGAATGTTACAACCGGCAGCGGGCCGGAAGGCACGGCGCCCTGCATCTACATCAGAACTCACTCTGACTCGCCCCATGGACTTAGTCCGTGACTGGGCCCGGATATCACGTAGCAACACAGGAAGGCAGCAGCTGGAGTTACTCCTTTAGAGGGCTGGGGAGAAAGATGAGGGAGCAGTCGAGGACTGTGTATAATGCAGACATCCCAGCGCACCCCAGTGAGGCGGGAAGCTGCCAGACCCTTCCTCTTTCTTCGCATTCTTCAGGCTGCAAGTTCCCTGCCATGACTTCACTCTGTTAAAGCTGCTCTCCCTGGGGCTCCCCTTCCCAGGCGACAGCACTCCGCACGGGCAGGGGGCAGGGACCACAGCGCGTGGCTGCCCAGGCCTTGCCCCTACACCCACCTCTTGAGTAAGAATCAGGTTGAGCTAAACCTGCCTTCTCCAATCTCTGGGAGGTCAATCTGCCTAATCCGTGGTAGATGTGGGAGTTGGAACTCACAGCCTGCGCTATTTTCACCTGCCCCTGGCACACCACCTTTGAGAAGTTCTCTGTCAATCGTCATGCAAGGCAGAGCAGGTGTGGTGGTGAGAGCTTGAGCTCTGGGGTCGGTGGCCTCAGCTCTGCCACTTCGTTTGTGTGATCTTAGACTGGCTCTTTCACCTCTTGAGCCTCAGATTATCCAACAAGTCCTCTTTAATGGGCTGTTGTATTAAGAGAGGTCGTGGGTTCAAAGAGTTTAGCCCAGTGCGTGGAAGTTAAAGGCAGCTGGTGTCATGCTCACGATCCCGCTGAGCTCACATCTTAACTTCCCTGAGAACACTTGCTCATAGCCCAGGCCACTACTGACTGTTTTCTGGGATGGATTCCTTCCTCAGGGCACCTTCCGAGTTCTGCTCCCCACCAGCTCTGCACTTCGGGAAGTGCAGGGAGCAAAGCCGCTCCTGTTAGGAGAGATGGTTCTTGGAGCTGAGCCGGCCTTCACAGGCTCCACGGTGTGAGAGACCCGGCTATGCCAGCTGGTGCCAAGGCCACCCGCGCGGGGCGCAGACGCAGCCTGCACTCACGAGTGAGCGTCACAGCAGGTCTGGCAGATGTCAGGGCTGAGCCAGTCCAGGTTGAAAAACGGATTGGGGAGCTGCCAACTGCTAATAGGAGTGATTATAGCCAATCTCCCAGCTCTCCCCCAGGGAAAACACCAGCCAACAGCTAACCTGAAAGCTGGCCCAAAACTTCTGCTGAAGTTAATGAAGCAGTAGAAGCAGAAGCAACCGATGAAGGCAAAGAACTGGGCTCCTGAGAGAACACTGAGGAACCGCGCCCACTCCCCAGCCCCAGGCTGCACTACCCCGGCCCACTGGCACACTCTCCTCCTGCTCTCACCTGTCAGGCCTCCTCCCACAGGTGCCCCTATGAGGACAGGCTTCCTCCCTGGTAACCGGGATTGTAACAGCCCTTTGAGGCTACCCTTTGTATTTCTGGGAAATGTGCTGTCAACTGGTCAGATTGACGTTTCTCTATAAGATCCTTTAGCCCAATTTCTTTCAGGTCTGAGACCCTGAATCAAAAGACTCAGATAATAAAGATGAGAAATCAGGGTGCACAATGGAATGAGTCGGTGGTCTGAGTATTGGAGGGATCTCCTCTTTGCACTGGTTTTTTTCTAATCTCCTGTGTACACACACACACACAGCCTTTGTTTCAGCCTAGAAAGGGCTTGACAAAGATGCGACAAGAATGAGAAGAAGGAAGGCAAAAAGACTTTCTCATAGATGAGTACAAATATCCCACAAGGATCTAGAAAAGGGAAGACAGTCACTGAGCACTCAAGAGCACCTAGGGTCTATGCTAGATATCTTACATACAATGCCTGGAAACTGAGAGACAGAGAGGTACAGCAACTTACTCCAAGTCACACAGCTAATTAAGGGCAGAGTTAGGGGTAGATCTAGGCTTCCGACTCTCAGCCCAGGGCTCTCACCTGCCTACCACTCTCCTTCTCACAAGCCTAGGATGGCAGCAGCTCATAGGCATCCTGGTAGACGAGGATAAACTAAGCAGATTTCAATCCAAAAAATATTTCCCTATGCACCTATTAAATGCTGGGCTCTGGATAAGACTCACCTGGGGACCTAATATTCTTGTCCTCCTGGAACAGAAAGGCTAATGTCTCATTGCCTTCCTGGAGCAGAGCAGATGGACTTGGAGGAAGGGAGAGATGTCCCTGGTCAGCTCAGAAGCAAAGGAAAGTTCAGGGAGGCAGGGCCAGCCCTACCTAGTACTGGACCATTGGCCCCATTCTTTACTGATCCATTCTCTGTTTCCTATTACTGGCCTCTTTCACCTGCACAGCAAGAATAAAGACAGGGTCTAAAGGGAACTCTCAGGAGGCAGGGGGTGGGGGCGGGTTGTTGTGGAGCCTCACAGGTGCCCCCTATGAAAAGACACAAGCAGGGCCCTCTGGTCCTCAGTCACACAGTCCCCATACTGACTCTCAGAAAATGAAAGGGAAGCTGGTGGGAGCTGTGACTGAGCAGGGTGGGCCTGTGAAGCTTCGGCTTATTAGGAACTCAAAGCCTCAGAACTACGTGAGAGCTCTCGGGAGACAGACACTCCATGTCCCCCGCCTCAGAGGCCCCTGATGCCTGGAGCCAGGCTGTGCCCTGAGCCGCTCTGTGGATGTCTCCTGGTGATGCTGCTACCCTCCCGGATAAAGGAGAAGTCCCAGCATCAGTGCCTCCATGTGTCAGTCCCTGCGCTAGGTGTGGGCTTCCTGAAAAGCAGCAAGTCCTTTCCTAGGAGTCCAGACTGGGAGGGAGACAGACACGTAAACAGTAAAGCACAATAAAGTGCTATGAAGGTTATGACCAAATTCTATACATGGTCCAGAAGAGGTATAAATTAGAGGCAGTGAAGCCTTCAGAGAAGAGGCGACGTGAGTGCTGTTGAGAAAGATAAGCCGACGTTGGTTAGCAGAAAGGAGGTGGAGTCGAGTCAGGAGAACATGCCAGGGTAGAAGGAGCAAGATGAACAAAGGACCTAAGGTATGAAATAGCGTTTAAGGAATTATAAATATTTAGCAGTGCTTAAATATGAAGTACAAGGAGAAGATGCAATGAAAGATAAGGCTGAGGAAATAGGCAGGGGCTAAGTTACAGAGGACCTCATGTGCCAGGCTGAGCTTGGGCTGCATTCTGAGAGAACAGGGAACTCTCGAAAGCAGAAATATTACATGAATAGATTTGCATTTTAGAAAAATCGCTTTGTAGTAGAGCTATGGATTGGAGAGGAAAGAAAACAGAAGCAGACACTATGTTCCACTTCTGGCAATATTGTGAACAAATAATATGCAACCTCCCTAGCATACAAGAAACACTAGATAAAATTTAACATCCTTTTAAATGCACAGTAAAGAGAGTAAGATAAATTCCTGGGGCCATAAATGAAGAGGAGACTGAAAACCAAAATGATGAGTGGAGCAAAGGACGCTGTGAGGCCCTTCAGATGAGGCAGACTTGTCTCAGTGAGGAATGCTGTTTAATACGGTGGGAACTATCCACCAGCAGCTATCTAAATTTAATATTATTTGAAATAAATTAAAATTTAAAATCCAGGTCCTGAGTCTCACTAACCACATTTCAAGTGTTCAAAAGCCCCGTGTGACTCGTGGCTGCTGTGTGGGACAGCAGACGGAGGACAAGCCCGTCACCGTGGCGAGTTCTACTGGACAGCACTGATGGGGACTGGGACTTAACAGCCAAGCAGATACAGGAGACCTGGCCTTCACCCCAAAGGGGGCAAGAA